>NC_064626.1:183074044-183377211 GCF_023864275.1 Schistocerca cancellata
TTTTTCCATATCTCAATTGATAGGGATAGGAGGGTTAATAAGTTAAGTAAATCAACAAGGAATGATAATAAGGTAGGCGCTGCAGTCCGGAACCGCGGGACTGCTACGGTCGCAGATTCGAATCCTGCCTCGGGCATGGATGTGTGTGATGTCCTTAGGCTAGTTAGGTTTAAGTAGTTCTAAGTTAGGGGACTGATGACCTAACATGTTAAGTCCCATAGTGCTCAGAGCCATTTGAACCATTTGATGATAAGGTAGGCAAATAAATTTCTCAAACCTCTTGGGATAGTAAACAACTAAAATGCTACTCCAGGTCACTTTACGATGACTCTTTCAGTCACTGTTACGTGTCCTCACTTTTCTTCGAACAACTACATGGATGGTACTTGTCATATAAACATTCGAAACAAATATACTCACGGCACCAGGAGTATCTAATGAATGCAATCTTTCGACAGCTACACTGTTCCTTTCCTATGATATGACGAAGAGGCAACCGGGACAACATAACTCTCCCCGCGTGCATTCTATCCCGTGCCTCGCTGTAAACAACCGTGGCACGGTTGGCTATCTGTGATACCTCGTGAGGAAGTTGCAGCACTTTTACTCGGAGTTGTTTTCATGTGACAAGGCTTAAAAGTTTAATACTTCACTAACTCACGGCGTTTGGGAAATTAGTTTTCCTACCTTATTATTAACATTCCTTATTGATTTACTTACCTTGTTAACCCTCCTATCCCTATCAATTGAGATATGGAAAAATACAAACGAGAAGAATAACATCCGCTAGGTTTCTTCGAGATTCGAACCCGGGTTTTCCGATTCGTAGCCAGTTACCTTGGCCGTTGCGCTATTTTTTTTTTTTTAAATCTCATTTTGCTCGGTTTCGTTCGTTGCATCTGCTCTGGGCGGACGTCGTAAGACACCCGTTTAAGTTCGTTGTTGATCGATTAACTTAGTTTTTTTATTGCAGAGGGCAGCTTATCCTCTGACCGAGCACGCTGAGCTACCGTGCCGGCTTTCATTTTGCTCTATATTGGTCGATGAATTTGTTCGTGGCGGACGTCCGATGACAGCCGTTCAGGTTCTTTGTTGGTTCGTTCACTCAGTTTTTTATTACAGAGGGTAGCTAACCCTCTGACCGAGCACGCTGAGCTAACGTGCCGGCTTTTTGGGGTGATTTTCTCAAAAACGTGGGGGTGTTGACCCAAAATATCTTAGATTCCTTCGTTTTAGGTTGTACACAAGCGACCTGCCAAATCTGAGCCGAATCGGTTGGCCGTGTCTGAGGCCTTCCCCTTGTAAGCCGTTGACATTTACTAGCAACACGAACGTGGCGGGAGCTGTTCAGCCTTTTGCTTCTTCCACAGTTGCGCTCGTGGAGACGGATATGATGTCCAACATGGCGCGCAATCCCCACTTGTTGGTTCCCGTCGACCTGAGATGCAGCGAATCCGAGAAGGATGCTGTGGCCGAGGAGATCCGTCGCTTCTACTTCGGCGACCGCGACATCGGGCCCGACACCGACAAGCAGCTTTACGACGTGAGTCCTAACACTGTTTCCTTCTAACTGACTTGTCTGCTTGCCTTGTACGAAGGTCAGATTCTAAGCCTTTCTTTACCAGCAATTAAATCCCTACTGGAATTGCTATATTCTTAAAATAAGAGGGTCATTTCAAACGTTCTGCACACAGCGAGGTAAAATGAAGAAAATAATTTATTTTAGAAAAATAACTTTACAGCCCTCAGTATAATCTTGCTTATGCCAGCTTCTCAACGTTTTGACAACTTCCGTATTCCGGACAAGGCATCTTCATTGTTGAGTAGTCTGGTTATTCGCGTGACCTCACTGGAAGGTTCATCACTTGCATCGAAACGTTTTACACGCTGTTCCTTCAAACTGGGAAACCAATCCAAGTCTGGTAGGCTCGTATCAGGACTGTATGGTACGCAGGGAAGTATTTACCATCCATATTTGTCGAGATTTTCTCTCACTGCTAAGGCAATGTATGGTCTTGCTTTGTCGTGCAAATACCACAGGCAAGCATGTCACGCCTTCTTTGACGTATTTTCGGGAGCAAAATATTTTGCACAAACAGCTTGTAGTACGCACCTGTTACAGACATCCCTTGGAGCACTCTATTTACGTAGCTATGGGTGCATTCATATCATACACATACGTTGTCATCAGTTTCACTTTCGAGTTTAGGCGGTGGAATTTTTTTCGGGCATGGAGAGTAGGATCTTTCCCATTGTGACCACAGAGATTTCAATTCTGGCTCAAAATCTCGTATCCATGTTTCATCAAGTGCACAGTTCTTTTCAGAAACTGTCCTCCTCTTCGATAACGTTGAAGCAATTCTTCTGCGATTATTTTACGACTTTTTTTCCGCTCTTCACTTGGATCATGCGGAATCCATCTGCCCGCAAGTTTTCTCATCTTAAATTGAAGTGACAGACATTGCAACCTCACATCCAATTTCCTCACACGTATTTCGTCGATCCTCTGGCAAAATGTCATTAACAATAATCTGAGAACTGTAATCTGAGATAGTTGATGGCCTCCCACTTCTTGGGTTGTCCTCTGTGCTTACCCGACCTTCACGGAAACAAGTAGATCACCGTGATACTGTGCTACAATCCAATACATTATTCCCATACACCTCTCTGAAGGCTTTGTAAATTTCCATTGGGTTCCTTCGATTTAGGGATTCGATTTCGATGTAGGATAGCTGGTCATTACGTATAATCGGACCTGACTCGGTCTCAGTTCCCGTTTTAAACTGAATTGTTTATGACAAAGCCACGCGAACCAACAAGCACCTATCCAACTGTCACGCCTAAATTCTCACTCACAACTGACATTAATTTCAACCTGGTCGTGCCCGGGAGGAAAGGGAGTAGATACGCAGTACTAATAAACTAATTAGCACTCGAGACTGTACAAAACTTCCTAGACACAGGAACGGGCCTCGATATTTAACGACCGTGTGCCTAAACCCATGTACCTGGTCCTTCCCGCGACGATTATCTGCTGGTCTCTGCAGTGCCTGCTATGATGTGTCCTGTAATAAGTATTGTATAGCAGGAAGAGGAGCCACACACGCCAACAATACCAAGTTGATCTGATAGAATTCACTGTATTCTGTTAAACACTCGCAATTAATATTATTCCACAAAGGACGTGATCAGCATTAGTATCCAAGAACGTGTCCGTTGTGACGCGTAATGTTGCTACCTAAATGATAGCATTCAATGCATAGTACACAAAATAATCACTGTTCAAAGGATGTTTTATCAATCAAAGATTGGCGCAGTTCTTCCAATAGTACTGAACAATTCAATAGCTTATAACGCGAGTGTGCGCTTGACAGAATCGCGTCGCGGATGCTCCATAAAATTTCGGTTACGATATACGAACGAGAAAGTACCTGAGCTCGTGATATTCAGCCAGTCAAAACGTTATGTGTTTCTTCCACTTAGAATTTGCAACTAGAATCATACCAGTTCATATTATTTTTCCGTAACCGTCGCGACGGGCTTGATTGTTGTTCTCCGGACACGACACGCGAAACAGAGAAACATCACATTCTGCATAAGCATTGATACTGCATCGTGAAAACTGAAACTAAACGCAAAACGTGCGTGGCAAATATTTTCAATTACTTCACCATAACTTGTAATATACGTGCTGCAGCCAGGGCATCAACGCATCAACACATGAACACATCACACAGCCCACGCTTCACGAAAGCTGCACCACGATTCCCCACTGTTGCTTTGGGCTAGGCAGAGGCGACTATCGATAGTCAACGATTCAATTGTATGCTTACAACGCCACCGTTAAGGACGGGCATGCAGGGCTCGCGAAGTGACCCTCGTAGGTATAATGACGTCGATGTCATAAGTACAAGTATTTTTTAAAAAAAAAGTGTTTTACAGTATTTCTTTTATGTATTAAGATTATATTGATTTGTTTAGTTCAGGGCTGCATGTCCGCGGCTATGTATGTCTGACATGGCCGTATGACATGGCTATGTATGTCTGACAATGGTTGAAAAATAAGCAAGCCATTAACTTAATGTCTGTTTATTGCGATTCAGCACAAAATATATTGCTCCACTACAATGTGTGGTGTCGTGAGTGTTTATAGCAGTCGAATCATCCGCAACTGGGTCGGAGCAGAATTTGTACATCTCCAAACACTGCCGCTTCTCTTCGCACTCCAATTGTGTTTATAATACACACGTCAAAAAAAGTTTTGCATCACCGCGGTTTCGAGAGTTCTGGAACCTTTACAGAAAACTGGAATAGAGATCAACATAAACATCATTTCCTCCCTTTTTATTGCTCATGAAAACTACACATTTCCGGCCGCGGTGGTCTAGCGGTTCTAGGCGCTCAGTCCGGAACCGCGCGACTGCTACGGTCGCAGGTTCGAATCCTGCCTCGGGTATGGATGTGTGTGATGTCCTTAGGTTAGTTAGGTTTAAGTAGTTCTAAGTTCTACGGGACTGATGACCACAGATGTTAAGTCCCATAGTGCTCAGAGCCATTTGAACCATTTGAACTACACATTGCATGTTGTACCACCATAGACCCGATTTGGTTGCACTATCCGACGGAGGATGGCATTCACGTATTGTACAGCCGTTACGGCTCATTCCATGACTACCAGCGGATACGTCGGCCCCACATAATGCCACCCCTAAACAGCAGGGAACCTCCACCTCGCTGCACTCGCTGGACTGTGTCTAAAGCGTTCAGCCCGACCGGGTTGCCTTCAACACGTATCCAACTATTGTCTGGTTGAAGGCATATGCGACACTCATCGGTGAAGAGAACGTGGTGCCAATCCTGAGCGGTCCATTCAGCATGTTGTTGGGCCCATCTGTACCGCCCTGCATGTTGTTGTGGTTGCAAAGATGGACCTCGCCATCGACGTCGGGAATGAAGTTGCGCATCATGCAGCCTATTGCGCACAGTTTGAGTCGTAACACGACGTCCTATAGCTGCACGAAAAGCATTATTCAACATGGTGGCGTTGCTGTCATGGTTTCTACGAGCAATAATCCTTAGATAGCGCTTGGCCCTTGGGTAGCCTGAGCGAGGTATGTCATCGACAGTTCCTGTCTCTCTGTATCTCCTCCATGTCCGAACGACATCACTTTGGTTCAATCCGACACGCCTGGACACTTCCCTTGTTGAGAGCCCTTTCTGGCAGAAAGTAACAATGTTGCACTCCAGACAAATACCTACAGGAAAGATTTCCTAATACACAAATCTTTATTAGATATTAACAAATTGCTGTCCTTCAGAAATGCCTACTTTGCTATAACCTGCCTGCATTTTAAGCCATCTCTTCTTCGGCCATCATCTGGTATTTTGCCGCACACTCACGCATGCACACACACTCACTCACACACACACACACACACACACACACACACACACACACGAACATACAAATACATATCGTCTCATGTCTCTGCAATAAAGCGTACACTAAAGTGACTTTCTTCAGTATTCTGAAAGAAGTGTAATTGAATGGATGTTCACTTTACGACAATATAAGTTTTTACTTGGCTGATTGTGTGTGTCTGTATGTATGTATGTATGTGTGTGTGTGTGTGTGTGTGTGTGTGTGTGTGCGCATAGGTTCCTATCGCTTTTGTTTTGCATATTGGTATTCTGGTTGCTACGGGTTAATTTATCGATTGTAATTTTCTGTTTGCGAAAATCTGAGGGCCAGGATCAGGTGGATGAAGAGGGTGCGCAATGACTTCCCAACCAAACTCCTGGCTTCTGTTTTTTGTCAGTCTAGCAGAATGCAGGCTGGCGTTATCGTGGAGTAACATGACTTTATGCAGTCTTCCTGGTTGTTGTTCTTGGGTTGTGTGAGTATGTGTGCGTGTGTGTGTGTTTGAATCTTTTGCATTATGTGCGGCCTAGGATGGACGCTAGACCATCAAACCCCTGAAAAGACGACAGCGAGGCCCACTTCAAACAATAACAAGCTCGCCATTGTTCCATTATATTATTAGGTTGGTGCATTTTTTATTTGTAGTTTACTGTTGCTGTTTGATTTGATGTATTGTCATTTAGAGGCAGTGAGTGTTGTACGGCCGGACACTAACACATTACTTGTTAAGGTACGCCGTTTGTTTTGAGGAGGGAAGTTAGCAGTCTACTGTGACTTCGACACACAAATAACAGTTGATCAGTTAAACACTACAAAATGCTGACTACAATGTTATTGCGGTAGTGTGCAACTTCGACACAAAAGTCGATGTGTGTGAAAAGATCTTAATTTGACGGAGACAAATTCCTGCTTTCCATTTCCGCCGTATGAAAATAAACGAATCTGGGTGTTTTCAGGTGTTCCATTATTTATTTAAATCAGTGAGAAACCACTTTCTGGATGATGGAATAAGACTTCCAAATGGGCAAACTGTTAATAATTATGTTGTATAAAGACTGCTCGTATTAGATGGGCTGAAGTCAAGTTGTGTCCGTAACTCCACGTCATTGGCAGAGAACGTTTATTTAGTAATGCAATTATTTTCGAGCACTACTACAAAAGTCATGAAGTACCTGATACCCGTTGAAGATGAAACGGCAATTATTTTCAAGTTGCAAACGACGCATTTGATAATCTGAATGCCCAAAGATTCGTTGTGAAGAATAAGTTATCTTGGGATTATGAGGCGAACAAGGATATTCAGGAAAAAGTATTAAGGAAAATATACGAGCGTGCAGGAAAAAAACTGGTATAGGTAGTACAAATCTTATCTCGCAGTTGGCTTAGAGTTACGAGAAATGACTGGCTACATAGTGTCGCAGTTTGAGCTCATTTGCAATTAATTTAACGGTTTGGAAAGTATTTCGAAGGAAAGAAATACAGTGAAAGCAGTCTGCGCTGCCGTCAAAACCAAATATGATGAATTTTTACCGCAAATCATCAAACTATATGTTAGAATAAGGCTTTTCATTCGCATGTGCTTCCTCAATATGAAGCTAATACTGCAAGAGGAAGCAGCAACACAAAAGCGAAAATTCCGGCTGTGGCATTCTTCATATAGGCTACTACTAACATCTAAACAGATAAATAAACTGTTTTAATTATTAATAATAATTTCCTGAGAACGTATTGCAGTTATAAGAAGTTAAGTGTGCTTAAAAGAGCCACTAAATGTGCCAGCCGCTGCCTCGCTTTGCTTCTATAGTGTCGTCACTGCTTCAGCCAATCGCAGACCGTTTCACTTTGGGGCCAATCTTCCTTTTAACATCCCCGCTACATATTTGTTATATATGAATAATATTTGGTTGCTGCGTAAGTTCGTAGCTTTTTTTTTCATACTCGTGTTCTGATTGCTATGGGTTTATTTATCGAATGCAATTTTTTATTTTTAAATCGCTCTTGCTGTTTGACTTTATATATTGTTATTTAGAGACAATGAGTGGAGCTGGATATGTGGCCGCTAGAAAATGTAGTGCCAAGTGGAGAAATCGGAACATTTCCGACTTATTCTTTGAATTTAATACAGGGGTGACAGCTGCAGAGGCAGGCAGAAACGTTTGCGCCGTGTATGGGGAGAATGACATCGGACAGAGCACGGCAAGAAAATGGCTTTCTCTTTTTAAGGAGGATCTTTTGACATTAGTGTACTCGAGAACTGGATAATATGATGAACTGTAATCATTCCACCATCGTGCGACATTTGCATGCAGTGGGGAAGGTTCAAAAGTCGGGTGAATGGGCGTCCCATACTCTAAGCCAAAACCAGAAAAATCAACGGGTGGCCATTTGTACATCTCTGCTTGTCCGCCATCAACTGGCTCTGAACAATGCCGACCATTCCTGTCCTATATCATTACTCGTAACGTGAAATGGCGTGTTGACGCTAACATAAGAAGAAAAAAGGAATGGTTGAGTTCAAACAAAGCAGCAACTTCACATACAAAGACCTGTGAGCATCCGCTTAAATTAATGTCGTGGATCTAGTGGAACAATTACGATGTGGTGTACTATGAATTGCTTTCCCGAGGTGTAACCATCACTGCTGTCATTTATTATCGACAACTGATTCGCTTTACAGGCGCAGTCCAAGAGCAACAACCAGAAAGGCTATGTAACACGATAACGCCAGCCTTCATTCTGCTAGACCGAAAAAAAAACACAACTCATTAGTTTGGTAGGGAAGTCAAAAAAATGGTTCAAATGGCTCTGAGCACTATGGGACTTAACATCTGAGGTCATCAGTCCCCTAGAACTTAGAACTACTTAAACCTAAGGACATCATACACATCCATGCCCGAGGCAGGATTCGAACCTGCGACCGTAGCAGTCGCGCAGTTCCAGACTGAAGCGTCTAGAACCGCTCAGCCACAATGGCTGGCGGTTGGGAAGTCATTCTGCACCATCCTCACTCACCAGATACTGCTCCATCAAATTTTCATCTTTTCCAATCTATAGAATGAGATTCAGGGAACTTCCTTTCCGGATTAAAATCCGCTGCGAGCATGACTCGACGAGTTCTCTAAACCACTCGATTTCTATAATCGCGGAATCGAAAAGTTACTCCAGCGTTGGCAGATTATTGAAAATAGCGAAGAGAATACGCAAAAGAGCTCAAGACGTATATAGATGGTTGTTCTAGTATTTTTTGTCCTGACGTAGTACCAAAATTGAAAGTGATGAATCCCAGGGCACCGGCCCTTCGCGCCCAAATTAAGACTCATTAACCTGGATTCCCGATACGTGCGATAATTAACTGTATAGGAAACCCAGGTGATTCTACCTCTAAATATACGCTACAGTTCTTACGGAAAAATTTTGTCTATGAAAAAAAGTTTGATATTTCCAACAGAAAACATTTGGTTCGCTTTCTAGATGGTACAACTTTCCCGCCTGACTCTGCTTTGCTTTCTTTGGATATTAAAAATCTGTATACTAATGTGCTCTGGGTGAAACGGTCCTCATCGTAAAAGAAAATTTCTTCAGACATCGGCGTCTGAGCTCAGAAAAAATAGCAGTCAATCACCATACTTAGGGTACTTACGTCCTACTATTTCGTTTTTACCTGTCAGTATTACAAACACACAGGTGGTCTGGCCATGGGCAACTGTTTACCAGGGTGTCTCGAGGACATTATTGTTAATCACATGGAATCTGAATATTTTAGGCAGAACACTAATCTCTCTCTCAACTCGTATTATTTTATCGTCGGTACATAGATTGCATTATTATTGTCTTCAGCAGCCGCATTTCTGTCTCTAGTTGAGGAAATTAATACCTTACACGAAAAGATGATGTTTACTCACGAAACGATGGACCACAATAGTACGCTTAACTAGTTAGACTTGCAACTTCAGCTTTTTGGGGGGACTATTCGGTTTGACATCTATATTAAACCGACGAGAAGCGACTCTATAATCCACGCTTCCTCCTGCCACACTAACCAGTACTTTTTTCAAATGTATGATGCACCGCATTATTGAGATACCTCTCAGCCAATCGTCAATAGGAAGAGAGTTGGCAAATTTGAAATGCATTGCTGTAAACAACGCATAGTCGTACAATTGTTGATAAGCTGTATAAAGAAGAAACTTCAGTAGCAGAGCATAGAGAACTTCCCGTCTCACAGTTTTCGAGGTCCAAATTTGTGAAGATCCCGTTCGTGGTGAACCTCTATTACGACGTAGCTAAACCCCTTTAAAAACCAAGATTTGCGTGTTGTTTATACTACTGGTAATAAACTTCAGTATAATTATATTCACATTGAATAGCACCAAGGAGATAGGTATGCAGGGTCGGGCGTATATAAATTGGGGTGTAGCGATTACGAAAAGTCATATAGAGGCCAGATTGGCAGAACGTTCAAGACCAGGTTCAGGCAGCACTTGCTGACTAAAAAGGGGCAGATTAAACAAAATTCCATATTTACTGAACATCTGAAGTCCAGCCGGCAACAGTTCCCCACACTAGAAAACCTGAGAACACTACATCACGGTCAGAAGGGGAAGAAGTTGAATGTACTAGAGGAGCTGGAGATTGTTAAACGTTCCGATGTTGGCCAAAATAGATTGTTGAATGATCAACTAATTATCAGTCATCAAACATATTATGATACAATGTTGCCAGTGTTCCGAATGCTGCTGCAATAATTCTTTTATGTCGACAGCATCACTCTCAGTCTGTTAGCTTTTGTGTGGGAAGTTGGGGCACCATATATTAAAGGGGGCTTCTTAATGACCTTGTTTATCGTCGATGACATTACTTCTTTACATTTTATAACTTATGTTTCTTTACTTTAACGTCTAAATATATTTTTGTCTATTGTTTGCGATGCTTAACACAGCCCCAGATTCTCATAACTTGACGTTTTATCGATTCAGAATGCATACGCTCCAAAATCTACATGGATAGTCTGGAAATCACATTTAAGTGCCTGGCAGAGGGTTCATCGAACCACCTTCACCATTCTCTGTTATTCAAATCTTGTACAGCTCGTGGAGAGAAACGAACAACCGTATCTTTCCGTACGAGCTCTGATTTCCCTTGTTTTATCACTGTGATTGTTTCTCCCTACTAGGTTCGTGTCAACAAAATATTCTAGCATTCGGAAGAGAATGTTGGTGATTGGAATTTCTTGAGAAGATTCCGCCGTAACGAAAAATGCCTTTGTTTTAATGATGTACACCCCAAGTCCTGTACCATTTCAGTGACACTCTCTCCCCTATTTCGCGATAATTCAAAACGTGGTGCCCTTCTTTGAACCTTTTCGACGTACTCGTCAATCCCATCTGGTACGGGTCTGCTTACCAGATCTGTTACATTTTCTAATTGTCCGGCCAATAAAAAGCAATCTTTGGTTAGCCTTCCCCACAACGTTTTCTATGTGTTCCTTCCAATGTAAGTTGTTCGTAATTGTAATGTCTAAGTATTTAGTTGAACTTATGGCCTTTAGATTAGACTGATTTATCGTGTAACCGAAGTTTAATGAGTTCCTTTTAGAAGTCATATGGATGACCTCACACTTTTCGTTATTCACGGTCAACTGCCAATTTTTGCCCCATACACATATCTTTTCTAAATCATTTTGCAATTTGCTTTGATCTTCTGAAGACTGTATTAGTCGATAAACGACAGCGTCATCTGCAAACAACCTAAGACGGCTGATCAGATTGTCTCCCAAATCGTTTACATACAGGTAGGTAAGGAGGAGCAAAGACCTATAACACTACCTTGGGGAACGCCAGAAATCACTTCTGTATTACTCGATGACTTCCCGTCAATTACTACCGAACTGTGACCTCTCTGACAGGAAATCGTGAATCCAGTCACTTAACTGAGACGATAGTCCATAAACACGCAATTTCACTACAAGCCGCTACTTGACAGAGCTTAGGGGAACGATGAGGAAGACCCGCACCGCCGTACTTGGCAACTTTCTAACGGAGGTGGTTTGCCGTTGCCTTCCTCCGGCTTGTGTGGTACAGTGTCAAAAGCCTTCCGGAAATCGAGAAATACGGAATCAATCTGAAATCCCTTGTGAATAGCATTCAACACTTAATGCGAGTAAAGAGCTAGTTGTGTTTCAAAAGAACGATGTTTTCTAAATCTTTGTGGACTATGTGTCAGTAGACCGTTTTCTTTGAGGTTCATAATGTTCGAATACAATATATTTTCCAGAATCCTGCTGCATATCGACGTTAATGATATGGGCCTGTAATTTCCTGGATTACTCCTACTACATTTATTGAATATTGGTGTGACATGTGCAACCTTCCAGTCTTTGGGTACGGATCTTTCGTCGACCAAACGATTCTATACGGTTGTATATGATTATTAACTACGGAGACACTGCATCATGCATCAGCATACCCTGAAAGGGTTTACTGTTTGGATCAGGAGACTTGCTTTTATTAAGCGATTTCAGTTGTTTCACTGTTCCGAGGATATTTCCTTGTAGGTTACTCATGTTGGCAGCTGTTCTTGATTCGAATTCTGGAATATTTACTTCGTTTTCTTAAGTGAAGGCATTTCGGAAGGCTGTTTGTAGTAACTCTGCTTTGGCAGCAGTGTCTTCGTTAGTATCTCCATTGCTATCGCGCAGAGAAGGCATTGATTGTGTCTTGCCGCTCAGCTTACTTCACATACGACCAGAATCTCTTTGGATTTTATGCCAGGTTTCGAGACAAAATTTCGTTGTGGAAACTATTATAAGCATCTCGCATTGAAGTCTGCGCTAAACTTCGAGCTTCTGTAAAAGAACGCCTGTCTTGGGGATTTCGCGTCTGTTTAAATTTGGTATGTTTGTTTCGTTGTTTCTGCAACAGTGTTCTGACCTGTTTTGTGTACCAAGGAGAATCCGCTCCGTCCTTAATTTATTTGGTATAAATGTGTCAATTGCTGCCGATACTATTTCGTCGAATTCAAGCCACATCTGATCTACACTTGTATTGCTAATTTGGAAGGAGTGGAGTTGTTTCTCAGGAAGGCGTAAGGGAATTTTTATCTGTTTTTTGAATAGGTTTATTTTTCGTTTGTTGTTGGAGGATTTGAGGGTTACAAGTTTCCATCTCCCTACGACAATCCAGTGTTCACTAATCCCTGTATCCGTTTTGATGCTCCTTAATAACTCAGGATTATTTGTTGCTAGAGTCAAGTGCGTTTTCACAATAGTTTACTCTTCGCATGGGCTCATGAACTAACTGCGTTTAACACAATTCGGATGATGTTTTATGCGTACCTCCGGAATTAAACATGTGTTTTCGTCAACATATCGAGGGTGTATTTTAGTCAATGGCTCTGAGCACTATGGGACTTAACTACTGTGGTCATCAGTCCCCTAGAACTTAGAACTACTTAAACCTAACTAACCTAAGGACATCACACACATCCATGCCCGAGGCAGGATTCGAACCTGCGACCGTAGCCTATAACCGCACGGCCACTTCGGCCGGCGTATTTTAGTCACCACCAACTATAATCGAATGAATCGGGTATGTGTTAGAAATCAAACTCTAGTTTTCTTTAAGCCGTCTGCAGTTGTATCATCTGAATTGGGAGATCGCTAAGAGGATACAATTATTATATTTTTCCGGTTGCCAATAATGACCTCTCCCGATACTAACTCACAGGAAGTATCTACTTCAGTTTCGCGACAAGATAAACTACTTCTAACAGCAACAAACACGCCACCGAGAACCTTGTTTAGCCTATCCTTTCGGAACACCGTTAGGTTCTTCGCGAAAATTTCGGATCAGGTTATCTCCGGCTTTAGCCAGCTTGCAGTGCCAACAACGAGCATCAGTACTATCTATTGGCGCTTGGAGCTCTGGTACTTTCCTAACAGCTCTAACATTCTGCGTGGTGTCTGTTTGTTCTATATCGTGTCTCCCTACAACTTTTGCGCAACGACGCTCTGAGCGTGTTTTTTAGGGAATTGACTAGTTTGAACCTGGGACCTGTTGCTGGTAAGGAGACGTCAGACCACACATGACATGTAGAATTCAGAAGAGTTCAGTGAGACTAGCGATGATATAACCAAATACTTAATGATTTCAGCGTCAGCTCCACTGCACTCCCTGTAAAGGAATCTTAATACTAACTAAATTTAGTGGAAGGGGTTCAAGGATTTCCTATTTTTAGTTAGCTGGTAAAATAACGACGAAAAAGCAGTTAAGTTTACCATTGGAAATTTTATTCTACTCACAAAACATTGTTTATAAATTGCACTATTGATCAAAGGAAATGTTTTAATACAGGATGGTAGAAACCAACTGCGTTCAACAAAAATGTGAACAAATATTCCCTGAGTGGGTTTCCAAGTCCTACAATGGATCGAAGGATGACCTATGCCATATCACATCTATAATCTAGGATTAAACTAAGTTTCACAAGAGGTGTAGCCCTTTTTGTGTTATCGTAAGACCCATACTGTTCTTCTGGAGGGCTCTAGCTTTTAACATTGGCTGGGGGGTCGTCCTGACGTAACAGAGACGCGAAAAAGTCTCACGCTAAAACTTGCGGGTGGTGTAGCCCTTTTGGTGTCATCGTAAGATCTATACTGTTCTTCTGGAGGGCTCTAGCTTTTAACATGGGCTCGGGAGTGGTCCTAACGTAACAGAGACGCGAAAAAGTCTCACGCTAAAACTTGCAGCTGGGGTGGTCCTAGTGGTTAGCTGGCGCGTGGGTGTCCAGTCCGTCCCTTATCGTAGGGCCTTCTAGCTTAACACAGTTCTGCTCTCGGCTTCTGTTCTCGTTTATCCCCTCGGAACTGTGTCTGTCTCACGGTGGGAAGGTATGACATGCATTTAGGCATTCGACTACGCGGAACTATGTACACAACACACGATAACTGTCGAAAAATTTTCCGACGCATGTTTATACTTTCTCGTTGTTATTCCAGCTGTTTCTCTCTTTCACTAGGTCCACTTCATGGTTGATATTTCGTGACGGACGAATTATATATCCATTTACTTTGGTGTCTACTTTATATCATATATGGTTTGATGGGTCACGTATCCAATACGTTTACGTACATTTTTATTAATTTTAGTTCACGTTGTCTGCATAGCGGTGCAAGGTAGGACCACGCCCTTTCCCTCCATTTGTATCTAACTGGCACAATTTTGAAATGTAGAAGGGTCTTGATCGCAGAATTCTCTATTAAGCGTTTCAAAATTTCGTCATCAAACTAAAGATAAAAACCGAACTTTAGTACAATGCTCACGAAAGCGAGCACATAAATACAATACAAATCTCATCTCATGTAGACATATTTGACTGTGGCGTCGTCTATCGAATAGAACTAGTGCCTCCCTATTCGATAGTCGACGCCACTGTCAAATATTCCTACATAAGATGGGATTTGTATTATATTCAGTTCATGTGTTCACTTTCGTGAGCTTTGTACTAAACTTTAATTTTTACCTCCAGTTTGATGACGAAATTTTGAAACGTGTAACGCTTAATAAAGAATTATGCGATGTAGAGCTTTTAATATTTCAAGGTTGTGCCAGATCTGAATAGTCGCTTGCGTCTGGTATGGAAATATTTCCAGATCAAGTAGTGCATCTAACTGATTGGTTTATTTTAGACTTGGCCACTGTTTCTATGTTTCGATACAGTGTGTCGATACGTGGAACTGTTTCAGCGTTTCCAAATGGCTATCTTTCACTGTTTCAAAACAGTGGTGTCTCGGATACCAGGACCAGATTCGATCTCTTGCCAGACACAGAAACTGTACCGCTGTTTCAGAATAACGCTTTTGCAGTCCACTTATGTTTGGAACGGACTAATTGTATCGAAACAGTGACTTGTCATTCTTCTCTGCCTCGGACGAGATTCGGGCACGGTACAGATACTGAAACACATTTAACATCTCACTTCATGAAATACTTTCAAGTGTGTCGAAATCTTTTTGACACACAACAGCACGAAGTTTAAGGTTTCCGAAAATAAGTCTGTGTTTCTAATTGATTGCCCTATTTCGAAATAGCGTAATATCTGCTTCATAAACACTAACATAAAGTGAAATAACTCACACTGTTCGCGTTCAAAATAATAAAAGTGCGAAAAACATTCAGTCAAATTACACATCTCTTATAACATACACGTGCTGCAACTATAGTCGAGCTTCACAAATACATGGAGATGCCACTGATAACACCGATCGCATAGTCCATTGCTATGGTGGAAAGAAAATCATGTGTTGTTTCCTACGCTGTTTGAAATAATGAAACGACGTCTTTGTGTTATGGCCACCTGTGTTCCATGTGAGCGCATATTTTTAAAGCAGCGACAATCAATAAGAGACAGACGATCTCGTCTTTCAAGCTAAGAAGTATCAAAAATAATATTTCTAAATTACACAATATGTACTGTAGATCTATTCAGAAATGAAACAGTAAAACTTCAGATGATTTTGTTCTTCCCTGGCCAATGTGCACTGAATTTGTATGTCACTGTATTTTGTTTAGTCCACAAAATCTTACATGTAGCTGTCTTACAAGAACATTTTTCTCAGATTTGTTGCACGCAGCAGACCCTTACGTTTTTGCTCACCATTCAGGGAATTGAATTTCTTTGAATATTGTTATTTATTTATGTGTTCGAGAATAACTATCAGATTTACGTACGTATATGTTTGTGTTGTAAATGTGCTATGTTTGGTTATTACACACTATAGGCATCTTAATACTTGTGTACCATAGTTAATTCTCAGGCAAATCAATAACGGTACTCTGATACTTTTGTTTTTGGATGTCAGATACTATGATAAAAATTGCATTTCAATAACAACTTTATCTCTGATTTCCTGGGGAAGTTTGTAATAAAATGATAATATATCTGCTTGCTATGAGTACTTGAGAGACCTCCATACACCCGTACATCGAAAAAAATTCCTTAACAAGAATTGTAAGTGGTGTTGAGCCTTATCAGCCATGATATAGGTATCAGAAATGCGTTACACTGTATGAATTGCTTTAAATTTTAGTCTGTATTTTATACTTCAAGGAAACAACGGAAAATTTAACTGTGAGTGGCACATTCATAAATGTTAACTCAGTGCCTTGCTTCCGACAATGCTATCTCAATAAATTATATCCCATGATATGCTTTTCATGAGCACATACAGATCATCATTCATAAAACCCATCAAAATTACGCACTAGAATACAGGGGAATGAGTTTGGCAAAATCTGTAATGTCAAATATACAAACTCTGACCTCAGACAATGGGAAAATATAAAAGTCACATGACATGAAAGCAGCGCATTTGCTGCAGGAAATACGAAACTGCCAAGACACCTAAGTGAAATTCTCATATTTTCTGCGATATGATTGGAGCTCTCGCACCTCATTTGTGTTTATATGACAACATTTATACAGTAGACACTCAATGTGGTATAATGTTAGGCCTATACAATTACGAAACTCAAACTTTCTAAACAGCGTTTGGAAAGAGAATATTGTACTGTCTCATTTGTTTCGAAACAGTTATGTGTTTCAGTTTGCCCATGTCTAGTCTACTTCGTTTTGTAAATAATCTGATGATGCCCCTAAACAGTATCACGTGTCGCAGTTCGCCCATGTCTAGTTAACTTCGTTTTGTAAATAATCCGATGATGCCCCTAAACAGTATCACGCGTCGTTGTTATGAACATCATACGAAACAGAATCTGACTAAGCACCGAAACTCATTAACGATCCTTAACTGCATGGAATACAATGTTGACAGTTTTGTAACTATAGCTTATCTGCTGTAAACAACTGCGAGAGAGAAAAAGCTGTGTTATGAAAAAGTGCGATTTCTCTTTCTTTGTTGCAGTCGGTCTGAACTATGTTGGAAGGGCATTTACATATTGTTTCACCATATACATAATTTTAAACAAAAATTGTATGGGCAACAAACTTTTGTTTCGTTTTTTCCTGGCAGTCGCTTTTAATTGAAAACCTATGTATTCAAAAATGGTTCAAATGGCTCTGAGCACTATGCTCTTAGGTCATCAGTCGCCTAGAACTTAGAACTAATTAAACCTAACTAACCTAAGGACATCACATACATCCATGCCCGAGGCAGGATTCGAACCTGCGACCGTAGCGGTCGCTCGGTTCCAGACTGTAGCGCCTAGAACCGCACGGCCACTCTGGCCGGCTTTATGTATTAAGAAAGTTATTTTTATCGCTTATCGGCTTATGCTTAGAACACTGTTACGAAATTTGAATCGTCTGGCAATTTGTAATGGTTCCCATTGACACATAGAAGTATGCGAACTAATGTCAGTCTACCGTCCTCAGAGATCTAGCTGTTGGAGTGGTCCCTCTCATACTCCATATACCAATTATCCCAACCGGTTTACTCGTTCATTTTGAGCCACTTCATTTCCCAATCAAGGCTGCCTTTGTAAAAACAATAAACTAGGCTCAATAACAGATATCCAGATGCTATACGATCAGAGTGTTTTTCGCGTGGACAGTTGTTTGTTGCCCTTTCATCAACCGGTAGTTCAGAAAAAGAGTTCATACTCTTACAACACAGTAACAAATAAATTAAAAATGCTATATATTCTATAGTTTAATTTTTTCTTAAAAACTAAGAAAACTTTAAGAAAAATAAAATTAAAAAAAAAAACGAAAACAGTGGAGGCTTTTTCATTCACATTCTACATCATTTATTGTAATTTGGCTTTACATACCTTCAAAGTTGACGAAGTGGCAACGAGGAGCCAAAATATGCTCCGTGGTACAATTCCCAGGGATATCCGAAATTAAGACGTACACTCAATTCCCATACAATTTAGCAACTAGCTATATGCCCTTGCATCCTAAAGAAAGTTAACCAAGAATCTTTGCATACAATCGCTTTTTAAGGTTCCGTAAAACAGGAGTCCTTATAGGATCACTTAGTCAATAAAGCAATTAAGTCAGTTTTCTGAGTCAGGAAGTCTAATACAAATTAAACCTATCGAAAGAAGTAAAGCAGTTTCATTAAGTTTTTAATACACGAGGCGAAATCAGTAAATCCTCATATTCTAGCCAAGTAAATTCAATGTTAGTTTGTACTTCTAAAGATAAGATAGCGGTGCTTAATTCTGTCACTGACGAAAACTTCCGACAAGCGAGGTAAAACATTTGACAACGCCATCTACTGGTTCTTGGGTGTACTACGAAAATAACAGTTCCATCTATTGTTCTTTGATGTACTACTAGAAATCGAACCACTAAGCTAATCAGGCTCTTAAAATTTTAAATTACAGTATCTTTATTTGCTTTATCCGATTTTGATAGAATAAAGCCTATAAGTTGCCCCAAGCTACGCCTAAGTTAACTGTGAAAAATCTCACGGAAAATAGTGCAGTAGTTCTCGAGATTACGTATTAAAACAGAAAAAGAGACAGAGGTGAAGGTTTAAGATAAACTTGTTATATTTTCTTTCTGTGATCCAGTTTTGATGAAATAAGGACTACACGTTGCCGCAAGCTATTCTCAAGTTACCTGTGAAAACCTAATGAAAACTCCTTAGTAGTTTTGGAGTGTAGCGTATTCAAACAGACTAGCCCGATGGTTTTGTAGCTTTTTATTAGTATAGATATACACTGACGGCAAAAAGATCGCACCATCGAAAAATAATTAATGTAGGGTAATGAAATTTCGGGAATACATTCGTGTAGATAAAATATTCAAATGATCACAGGTTAATGTTAGCGCGAGATAAGCCAGTGCAAATGTGAAAGACGGTTACATTAGTAACCGGTGTAAGCGCCAGAATGTTGAATGCAAGCATGCAAACGTGAATGAATTGTGTTGTACAGGTGCCGGATGGCAATTTGTGGGATGAGCTTCCGGTCTGTTGCACGTGTTTGGTCAGTGCAGGGAAGGTTAATGCCGGCTGTGGATGACGCTGGAGTGGTCTTCCGAAGTGCCACGCGGAGTAGCCGCGCGGTCTCAGGCGCCTTGTCGCGGTTCGCGCAGCTCCCCTCGTCGGAGGTTCGAGTCCTCCCTCGGGCATGGGTGTGTGTGTTGTCCATAGCGTAAGTTAGTTTAAGTTAGATTAAGTAGTGTGTAAGTCTAGGGACGGATGACCTCAGCAGTTCGGTCCCATAAGACCTTACCACAAATTTCCAATTTGGTCTCGCGGTGTTGTCCCATATTTTCTCGACTGGGGACAGATATGGTGATCGAGCAGGCCGAGGCAACATGTCGACACTCAGTAGAGCATCTTGGGTTACAAAAAATGGTTGAAATGGCTCTGAGCACTATGGGACTTAACAACTGAGGTCATCAGTCCCCTAGAGCTTAGAAATACTTAAACCTAGCTAACCTAAGGACATCACACACATCCATGCTCGAGGCAGGATTCGAACGTGCGACTGTAGCGGTCGCGCGGTTCCATACTGAAGCGCCTAGAACCGCTCGGCCACACCGGCCGGCTGGGTTACAACAGCTGAAATGCTTTACATGAATGGCAGCAAAACAGGTCGAATCACCAGATTTGCTGTTAGGGTCAGTGGGATAACCACTAGAGTGTTCCTTCTGTCTTACGAAATCTCACCCTAGGACATAACTACAAATGTAGGGTCACTGTGTCTAGCACAGACAGGTTGGGTGTACGCTCCCAACTGACGTCTTTCTAACCAACACACATCCACCACTGGCACTGAGACAGAATCAGAGTTCATTGGGAAACACAATAGATGTCCAGTGAGCTCTTGCTTGACATCATTGAAATCACAAATGGTGATGGTTTAGGGTCAGTGGAATAAACACTACAGAGCGCCCGACTCAGAGCTGTCCTTGAAGTAACCGACTTGGAGCTGTTCGTTGTGTCACTGTGGTGGCAACTGCTGCTCAAATTACTTCTGCAGATGAAGTATGATGCGCCAGATACATTTGCTGAACACAATTTTCTTATCTCAAGTGGCCATCAGGAGCCCGGTCTTCTTGCGATCATACCTTTCCCTGATCACTGCCGCCAGCAACCATGTACATTGGCTCCATTCCTGCCATGTCTTTCTGTAGTGTCACAGAAGGAACATTCAACTTCTCATAGCCCTATTACACGACACCTTTCGAACACACTTAGGTGTTGATAATAGCGATTCTGACTTTAAAGTTATTCTTGGCTAACTTGAACTCCACCTTCTATGCTTTCCGACAATTTTCTACACTGGTCTGTATCTCGTTGTCTGTACCAAAATTGTCTTTATAGCCAGTGATTTATTTGAGCAGAGATGAAAATCAGGGGGAGCCAAATCCGATTTGTGTGGTGCAGTGCACCCAAAATGCCACAGCTGCTAGATGCACAGTCGCGTGCAGAAGAAAGGGAAGAATATCAGTGGTGGGGGGTCGTTCCGAGCGCTTGGGGGGGGGGGGGGGATGCCGAGCGCTGGAGGCGAAGTGCCGTTCTAAGCTGAAGCCTACACTCACTTTTTCGTAAATATTAAGTGGGGCCCCTCCACGACCCTACTTTCACGGTGACCATTCGAAAAGATCTGTTACCTCACCCTCGGCTAGTCTCTAAAAATAAATCCGACGAAAATGCGGCGATTTATTTTCAACTTGTTTGTAACCATTTGTAATGTTCAGTGAAGAGTCAGGAGCGGGGAATTTGGAGTAAAATCAACATATTTCTCTTCCTGCCACGTTAAAGTTAGCTTCTTTTGCCGAAACACAGCGGACTTTACAGTCGCACCTCATTAACATATTGTGCAGACGCTGTTGCCAGAGAATTCTGAAACAGTGGTTTATTAGGTTAGAAATTGAGAAAAAGTAAGATCAGCATCTTATAAAGAAGCACATCCTCGGTACAAAATAAACATGTAATGACTTCACTTATTTTGCTCCAAAACCCCTAGCATTTCTCGTTTCACCAGCTATTATTGGCTCTTAAAAATTACATTCTTTCATCGTAAAAGCTTGTTGTTAGTGGAATAACACGGTATATACTGCAGTTTTGCTCAATAACCATTTGGCAAAATACTCTTCTCTTTGTGTGCTATCATTTGCCAAAATCTCGTTTCGATATTTCAAACCGTTTATGAAATACGAGAAGTGTTGTCGATATTTCACTCTGGCTTTATAGCTGGCGCGGTGCGATCGCCAGGTCAATTTTCTCGAGACAGACAGAGACCTCCAACCAAGAAAATTTCATTATATTATCCAAATTTCATACGCAGCAGGGCATGCATGGCAGTTATGTTGTGTGGGGTTGCATGAAACCAGGGGATACCTCTCGCCAGGCACCCACACTTGGCGAAAAAGGCGAGAGGCACTATTTTCTAGGCATCTTTAAGTATTAAATGAACACTCAGAACTATCTATGGGCATCTATGGGCATACTACAGTCACTGCCCAGCACATCTGCGAAAAGTTTCATGGGATTCTCACTGGTTCCAATTTCGCGACCGATTGTTCCTTACTTTCCGAATAGCCGTCGTATATTCAACGTATAGCTTTCACAGAGCAATATTAATACACTGACAAGTGTCACAAAGGTATCGTTGAGATAATGCCGTCCTGTGTAGTTCAATGCTTCAGGAAACCTTGCTAAAGAACAAACGTAGCTTTTCAGATTGCAGCTATCATTTTCAGCGTGAACCTTTGGAATACGGATTTAAGGGCCCTCGTACCGAACTTGTCACCAGTTTCTTCGTAAAAAGAAACCTGTCAAGGTCCTGAAAATGAGTGTGACGCGTATTGTCTCCATTAAAAACATCAAACTAAGCTCGCGGAATTCACCTCAACCACGGAAGCAACAGAACCAGTGCTTTGATGATTGTAACCAGTGAAAGACATCGAAAATCTGTTTTTATATTGTATGAATAGTTTTATGATGTATATATGCTACTTTCAGGTTTAGGAATTTTTCTGGCAACTGTTGATTCTTACACCTCTCAGAATGATTTTTGACATGAAAAGTGCCAAGTTGCCCTACTATTCGTGTTGTGCGTTAACCAGCAACTTACTGCCGGCTGGGTAATGAGTTCAAAGGCTGTAGGAAGGCATGTGCATACTCAATCCTGTAGACCACGCCTAGTAAATCACTGTAGTTTTCGAACCCATCTTAATGACAGCTTCACCTTTTTCACTTAAGAAACGGATTATTGAGATGTGTTGTTACGTGATTCATGTACTGTCAAGAGTTGTGCATGCAGTACTTGGTCCTTGATGTTGTCACAGCTGTTTGGAGACACGCTGTTCACCTATGCTGCAGTCAGGGCGGCCAAAATCCACAGTGCTAAGTCTCCCCAGCCAGTGTACTTCTACAACTTCGACAGACCACGAGAACTTGTTCCTCAAGGACCTCTCATGGGTGAAGCTGCCAGATCCAACGAGAAATTCAAAGGTACGGTATTTCATATATTTACTTTCCAATGGCTTTTGACACTATTACTAAGTCGGCATATATACTACCAACAATAGACATACAGGGATAGATAGATGAATATATATACATGGATACAGATATATAGATAGAGAGACAGAGATACATAGACAGAAGATACATGACGGAAAACAGATAGTGATACAGCTGTGGACGGATAACGATAAAAAATTGCCAGATATGTAGATGACCACATACATATATATATATGGGTTGGAACCTAAATAGTGGCAACTATTTATTCACAACCGATACAAAAGAGTTAAATGTTTGGACCTGTTATTGTTTTTCAGAGTAGTCACCAGCGTTATGTAGAACACGTTACCAGCGATGTGGAAGGCGTAGTATACCGTTAGCAAGGCCTGCTCTGTTGATTGTGCGAATGGAGCAGTCTACTGACTGTTGAGTCTCTGGAACAGTTCTGAAGCGAATGCCACGAAGTGGTTCCTTCATCTTCGGAATCAAATCAAAGTCACAAAGACTGAAGTCCGGGGAGTATGGTGGATGTTACAGTACTTCTCCGTCCCACCGACCGAACAGGGCAGCCACAACTTGCACTGTATGCGCCTGCGCATTGTCGTGCAAAATGATGGGTGGGTTGCACAGAAAGCGTCGCCGCTTCTTTCGCAAAGCTGATCGCAAGTGATGCTCCAAAAACGAACAGTAATACTGTGCATTGACGGTCTGCCGTGGAGGGACGTAGTGCTTTAGGATACACAGTCGTACACGAGAATCACCATAACTTTCACCATACTGGGGCTGTGGCGCACTTTCGACTTTCGCGGCGATCCATAATGACGCCATTCGTTGGATTGGCGTTTCAGTTTTGGCTCTTATGATGTAGGCCATGTCTCATTCAGTATTATGATACAGCGAAAGAAAGCCTCTCCTTCGCGCTCCAAGTGCGTCTGAGCAGCATCCCAATGCATCCATTTCTACATTTCCGTCAAGCCCATATGGCGCAATTTTCCGCATGCCCAGGCTTTCCTTCGAATTTGCGCGCGTTGGTGATGTGGAATGGGCGAGTCCATTTGCTCAGAAGTAAGGAAGGTATTCAACAATGTGTGCTATCAGGGACAACAGTAGATTCCTTGGCATAGTGTCTCCACACCAGTGTCGCCAAAGTTCCAACCTGCATAGACAGGAATTTAAAGATATAGTGACTGAGTAAGTCACACAGAGGTGCGGTCAGTCGCACAGAGGTGGGACCAGTCACAGAGAGGTGCGGCCAGTCACAGAGGGATGAGGCCAGTCATGCAGAGGTGGGGCCACTCACACAGAGGTGGAGCCAGTTGCGGAGAAGGTGGCGCCAGTTGCACAGAATTGGGGCCAGTTGCACAGAGATGGGGCCAGATGCACAGAGGTGGTGCCAGTCATGGAGAGATGGCGCCAGTTGCACAGAGGTGGGGCCAGTCATGGAGGGGTGGCGCCAGTTGCACAGGGGCCAGTCGCACAGAGGTGGGGGCCAGTCACTGAGAGGTGGCATCAGTCACACAGAGGTGGGGCCAGTTGCATAGAGGTGGGACCAGTCGCAGAGAGGTGGGGCCAGTCACACAGATGTTGGGTCAGTCGTGCAAAGGTGGCATCAGTCGTGCAGATGTGGGGCCAGTTGTGCGGTCACACAGTGGTGGATTATAGACACAGAGGTAGACTTGTAAGTAAAGAAGAAAGGGATGTAGCGATACAGAAAAAAATATTGCAATAAAGTGACAAAGACGGATATAGAGGAAAGAAATGATACAAAGAAAGATCGAAATGTAGTGAAAAATAAAGATATAGAGAAAGAAAGATTTATAGAGAAAGATAGACTTATAGAGAAAGAGATGTACTGAAACAATGTAGTAACATACATACAGATTTGATATATGAAAATGTATGAACACAGCTAGAGAAACAGGTAGAAATATATAAATAGAGATAAAAACGGATAGACACATTGACTGAGCAACATGTACATATTCTTTATTTTATACTATAATTTTGTATAATGATTTATGTTTACCAGCTACTTAAAAAAATCTTTGTGATTCACTGTCTGAATAGGTAAGTGCCAAATTAATTACTTCATCGTTTGTGATCTGGTTGGGATTCTGAGTCACGCTTCAAGGAAAGGAACACACTCTGTTGTTTGAGACCTGACTATACTGCAGTGTTCCATTTATTGTTCTTGATTCCGAGTGTTTCCTGTGATAATCCTGTCTTCATATTTTATCCCATTTTTGATAAGTCTGCATGTGCTAATAGCTGTTTAGAAGCGTAAAATATTAAAGATCTCTCGAAAATGTTCCATTCTGTACTTGAAAGTTGTGTCATGACTACAGCTCCACATTTTGCATGATTGGCTTTAGCAAGAGAGTTTAAACAGAACGAGGTTTTGGTTTTGCTCCAGAATTATTTTCCATCTGATACTGATACACAAAATGACGAAAATAGATTATGAAATAGATTACCTTCTTGAAGAATTCGGATTCAACTATTCTCAGGCCAAATAAAGTAAAAGTCACACCACAGCATATTCCAGTCATCAAGAATATACTTCCACTTATTCTACAAAAACTTCAGATATTAAATTTGAAGATAGCAGTGACAGCAAGAAAAATTCGGTTTTCAGGAAAAACGAACTAAGAAAGGTTTTTCACTTTCAAATGAATTTCAAACCCAAAATGTTGGACCTCGTGGCCTGATTTGATTTCTAACCCCACTTCTTTGCGTATTGATTCATCCTGACTAATGTCTCAAACTTCAGCCTACTCTTCATCACTACTATGTTGTGATCTGAGTCTATATCTGCTCCTGGGTACGCCTTACAATACAGCATCATATTTCGGAATCTCTGTCTGACTATGACGTAATCTAATTGAAATCTTCCTGTATCACCCTGCCTTTTCGAAGTAACCTCCTCCTCTAGTGACTCCTAAACAAAGTATTCGATATTACTAGCTGAAGTTTATTACAGAACTCAATTAATCTTTCTTCTCTCTTATTCCTTGTCCCAAGTCCATATTCTTCTCTAACCTTTTCTTCCACTCTTTCCCTTACAACTGCATTCCAGTCCCTCATGACTATTAGATATTCATCTCCCTTTACATACTGTATTACCTTTTAAATATCCTCATCCACTTTCTCTATCTCTTCATGTTCAGCTTACGAAGTCGGCATGTAGACCTGAACTACCGTTCTCGATATTGGTTTGCTGTTGATTCTGATAAGAATAACCCTTTCAGTGAACTGTTATCTACCCTACCTTCCTATTCATAACGAATTCTACTCTCGTTTTGCCATTTTCTGCTGCTGTTGATATTACCCTATACTCATCTGACGAGAAATCCTTGTCTTCTTTCCACGTCACTTCACTGACCTATACCTAGATTGAGCCTTTGCATTTCCATTTTCAGATTTTCTAGTTTCCCTACCACGCTCGAGCTTCTGACATTCCACATACATTGCAGAACATATAACGTAGTTCATCAGTAATTACATATTTTTCATTCTTTTATACAAGAGCGTTATCGATCATATACCTGCTCCACCAGCCCCATCAATTTCTTCCGCTCTGATGCAGTTGGCTGCCCTTATACGGCTGTTCTCCGCAAGGCAACTTACGGTGTCTGGCGGAGGGCACTTTGTGTGGCAGTGTGTCTTCCCTCCTTTCTTGTTCCACTCACTGATGGCGACGGAGAGAGCCATTGCTGACCTCGTAATGTCCCTAATTGTATCTTCATGGTCTTCTTGCGAAACGTGTGTACGAGGAAACCACATTGTGGCTGACTCTTCCAGGAACATACGCTCTCAGAATTGTAGTGGGAGACTACACTGTGATCCACGACGCCTCTCTTGTAGCGTCTGCCACTGGATTTGGCTGAGCACCGTGGTGACGCTTTTACTCTTACAAGGCGCAGGTGTGACGAAACGTGCTGCTCTTCATTGAATCTTTTCTTTCAGACATGCCTGGTAAGGGTCCCCGACGGCCGAACAGTTTCAGCTAATGGTCGAAGGACGGTTTTGTTAGCTGCTACTCCTTTGTGGGTGGGCTACGCTTCCCGAGGATTCTTCCAGTAAATCTCACCCTCGCATCTGCCTTTCTTCTTCTTCTTCTTCTTCTTCTTCTTTCAGCAAATCTTTCCTTCCTCAACTTTTGCCTCCAGGATCCCACGCAGCAGACAATTCGTGCGCAATATGCGTCCCATACACGATGTTGTCCTCTTCTGTATCATCCTCACAAAGTTCGTCTCCTCTCCTACCCTGCTTTGCAACTCATTTCTCATTCTGTCTGTTCATTTCATTCTCTCCATTCTCCTCTGTAATCGCATTTCAGAATTTTCTAAATAATTTTGTTCTGTCTGTAGATTGAATACGTTTCAGAACGATAAGACACCACACTCCACACAAAAAGTTTGGCGAACCACTTCCTATGTGTAATGGGGATGCTTCTGGTTGTTAGGAAACTTTTCAGTTTCCCAAAAGCTTTCATTCCCGTGGAGATTCTCTGTAACACTTACTCTTCCTCTATCAAGCTTCCCAAATACTAGAATAACATAAACCGATAGAAAACCATTCCAAATAGTGATGTATTAATCGTGTACTCTTCTTTTTCGATTCTCATCACTCTGGTCTTGCCAATGCTCAGTTTCATTCGAAACTCTCTACCTACACTTACAACATTCCCCATCGTTACCCGCAGATCTTCCTCCGTTTCTGCTAGCATAATGATACCAGCGTAGTACTTGATGATTTTTATTCTTTTCCTCCAACTACAAGTCATTTTGATTTTTCCAAGGCTTCATTGATTAGCTCTTCGGCATATGTACTGAAAAGTGCTCGTGATATACAACGACCCTTTCTCACACCTTTTCCAGTACTCATGTCTTCAGTTTCACCTTCTTCTTCTCGAACTACCACTTTCTGTCCCATATAGAGTTGCTTTATCATCCTTCTGTCTTTCCAATCTATCTCAATGTCTTTCAGAATCTTCAACAGCATACACCAGTCAGTGCTGTCAAATGCTTTTTCTCAGTCGAAAAAACAAACATATCTTTCTCTATTCACTTCCAAAACCTTCCTGCGATTAGTCTGATGTCGTCGTTCCACTTTAAATCGTTCCGTAGACACGTATAATGGATGTGACTGCTTTCAGTTCTCCATACTTCTTATTACACAATAACGGATCTCTCCACATGTTTATGCTTGATATGTTACAGTTGTTTATGCTGAGGCTTGACTGGCGATCCCTGCACCAAACAATAAATGATAGTGTGACAGAGGCGTATGCCTTCATGGAGCCCTTGTCTATCCACTCTAATTTTAGGGGGATTTACGAATGACTCATTTTGTTGCAGCAACCAGCCATGGGGCAGATTTGGCGTTCTTGTTCCGCATCGCCATGTATGGAGAACCGCCGGAGAAGGATTCCGAGGATGGAAAAATCGCCATGAAGATGACTCGCCTTTGGACCAACTTCGCCAAGACCGGGTGAGTTTTGGGATAAACACTATCTACGTTTGCGTACCGTTTAATTCTGGTATGGGGCGCTAGTTAGTTATTTACATGTTCCACATATCATTTGTGGGAGGTTTTATCGCAATAATGCGGAACGAGTCAGTTTAGAAGATATTTGACAGCACTGACTGGTGTATGCTGTTGAAGATTCTGAAAGATACTGGAGAGATTGGGAGGATAGAAGGTTTATAAAGCAACTCTATATGAAAGTGGTAGTTACAATTCGTCCATGGAATAGAGACAGTTATCCAGAAGAAAGCACTTTAGGTTAACTTTAAGACTTTCTTTGATACAGGTCAGGCTTTTTGTGTTATTAGGCAAAGTATTAAAAATTTTTGTTGACTCATATTGAACACCTTTCTGAGCTGCTGACAGCGTTGATAATGAGCAATAGAGGCAATTTTAACACGTTTTTATCATGTAATATTCTTGTCTGTTTCTTTGTTGCAAATTTTGAAGTTGATATTAAACTAAGTTACTGCTGAGTTAGAGACTTGAAACTTCCAACATAGCTCAGAGCTGGCTGATTTGTAATTTTAACTCGCTTTCTTGTCTGGTGTATGACGGAGGGTATTTTGTTTACAACTACCATTTTCCAATGAGGTAAAGATGAAACTTTCAACATACATTCCTGGAAATTGAAATAAGAACACCGTGAATTCATTGTCCCAGGAAAGGGAAACTTTATTGACACATTCCTGGGGTCAGATACATCACATGATCACACTGACAGAACGACAGGCACATAGACACAGGCAACAGAGCATGCACAATGTCGGCACTAGTACAGTGTATATCCACCTTTCGCAGCAATGCAGGCTGCTATTCTCCCATGGAGACGATCGTAGAGATGCTGGATGTAGTCCTGTGGAACGGCTTGCCATGCCATGTCCACCTGGCGCCTCAGTTGGACCAGCGTTCGTGCTGGACGTGCAGACCGTGTGAGACGACGCTTCATCCAGTCCCAAGCATGCTCAATGGGGGACAGATCCGGAGATCTTGCTGGACAGGGTAGTTGACTTACACCTTCTAGAGCACGTTGGGTGGCACGGGATACATGCGGACGTGCATTGTCCTGTTGGAACAGCAAGTTCCCTTGCCGGTCTAGGAATGGTAGAACGATGGGTTCGATGACGGTTTGGATGTACCGTGCACTATTCAGTGTCCCCTCGACGATCACCAGTGGTGTACGGCCAGTGTAGGAGATCGCTCCCCACACCATGATGCCGGGTGTTGGCCCTGTGTGCCTCGGTCGTATGCAGTCCTGATTGTGGCGCTCACCTGCACGGCGCCAAACACGCATACGCACCAAGGCAGAAGCGACTCTCATCGCTGAAGACGACACGTCTCCATTCGTCCCTCCATTCACGCCTGTCGCGACACCACTGGAGGCGGGCTGCACGATGTTGGGGCGTGAGCGGAAGACGGCCTAACGGTGTGCGGGACCGTAGCCCAGCTTCATGGAGACGGTTGCGAATGGTCCTCGCCGATACCCCAGGAGCAACAGTGTCTCTAATTTGCTGGGAAGTGGCGGTGCGGTACCCTACGGCACTGCGTAGGATCCTACGGTCTTGGCGTGCATCCGTGCGTCGCTGCGGTCCGGTCCCAGGTCGACGGGCACGTGCACCTTCCGCCGACCACTGGCGACAACATCGATGTACTGTGGAGACCTCACGCCCCACGTGTTGAGCAATTCGGCGGTACGTCCACCCGGCCTCCCGCATGCCCACTATACGCCCTCGCTCAAAGTCCGTCAACTGCACATACGGTTCACGTCCACGCTGTCGCGGCATGCTACCAGTGTTAAAGACTGCGATGGAGCTTCGTATGCCACGGCAAACTGGCTGACACTGACGGCGGCGGTGCACAAATGCTGCGCAGCTAGCGCCATTTGACGGCCAACACCGCGGTTCCTGGTGTGTCCGCTGTGCCGTGCGTGTGATCATTGCTTGTACAGCCCACTCGCAGTGTCTGGAGCAAGTATGGTGGGTCTGACACAACGGTGTCAATGTGTTCTTTTTTCCATTTCCAGGAGTGTAACTCAGAACTCTGTGACCATGCAATATTAACGCGCTTTCGTTGCTGGTGTGTTGTGGAATACTTTGTGCACCACTGCTATTTTCCCCTTGTCCTTTTCCATTTACGAATGTTTCTGGGTGAGAACGGTTGGCCGGCCGGAGTGGCCGTGCGGTTCTAGGCGTTGCAGTCTGGAGCCTAGCGACCGCTACGGTCGCAGGTTCGAATCCTGCCTCGGGCATGGATGTATGTGATGTCCTTAGGTTAGTTAGGTTTAATTAGTTCTAAATTCTAGGTGACTGATGACCTCAGAAGTTAAGTCGTATAGTGCTCAGAGCCATTTGAACCATTTTTGAGAACGGTTGCCGGTAAGTCCCCGTGTGAGCTCGACTCTTCCCAATTTTTACCTTCGAGATCTTTCTGTGAGATAATCGTAGAAGAAAAAAAGTCTGCCATTTCAGTTTTTCAGCATCTCTGTGACACTCTCCCATAGGTCAATCAAAACGCTGACCATTCGTGGTGCCTTTGTGTACTTTTAAAATCCCCTGTTAGTTCTGTTTGGTAAGAGCCCCACACACTTGAGCAGGATCGTAGGTAGAGCCCAATGAGTGCTTGGTAAGCAATGCAGGCAGGTAACATTTCCCATGTATTCTATCGGTGAACTACAATCTATCTCCTGTTTAGCTACGACTGAGCCTATGTGATCATTCCATTTCACATCGCAACAAATTACTACAGGCAGGTATATTAATGACCTGACAGTTTCCAGGTGCGACACATTGTTATCATAGCAATAGGATACTAAGTTTGTCGTCTTGGTAAGTGCATAGTTTTGAAGTCCTGTACATTTAAACAACATACCACGCACCAAATCGTAGACTTTTATCCCTTCGTTGGTTGTTCATTTTCTCGTGGTCACCCCTTTCTTGACCTTCCGCTTTCGGAGATGCGAACAGATAACTAATCCGAAACTTTTTGCACTGGAAAAATTGTAAACACAATTTTTCTGTTACGGGGTACACTTCTTGTGGATGCGCAATATGTAAGCTGGCAACAGAAAGAAAATTATCTCTGGAAAAGAGAAATTATTTAATATGGTGCTGCAATGGAATTATGAAGATTAAATGGGTAAATCGATTTGTCTTCAGTCTTCGGACTGAAAGGCACAACTGTAATACACGTTATGTGTCTTAAATGCAATGGTTTTCATTGCCTCCTGCATCCTCATGCCGTTGACCAGTGCTGATTCTTACGCCTTTAGGGACAGTTTGCCGCCTAAAGGGCCTTAAAGAATAAGGAACCCACCAAAGAAGGATTCCAGTTAATAAACGGAGTTTTGTGTAAGAGGAATTATGATAATGTGGAGCGGAAATACACTATTGGCCATTAAAATTGCTACACCACGAGGATGACGTGCTACAGACGTGAAATGTAACGGACAGGAAGAAGATGCTGTGATATGCAAATGATTAGCTATTCAGAGCATTCACACAAGGTTGGCGCCAGCGGCGACATCTACAACGTGCTGACATGAGGAAAGTTCCCAACCGATTTCTCATACACAAAGAGCAGTTGACCGCCGTTGCCCGGTGAAACGTTGTTGTGATGCCTCGTGTAAGGAGGAGGAATGCGTACCATCACCTTTTCGACTTTGATAGAGGTCGGATTGTAGCCTATCGCGATTGCGGTCTATCGTATCGCGACATTGCTGCTCGCGTTGGTGGAGATCCAATGACTGTTAGCAGAATATGGGATCTGTGGGTTCAGGAGGGTAATGCGAAACGCCTTGCTGGATCCCAACGGCCTCGTATCACTAGCAGTCGAGATGAAAGGCATCTTACCTGCATGGCTGTAACGGATCGTGCAGCCACGTCTCGATACCTGAGTCAACAGATGTGGACGTTTGCAAGGCAACAACCATCTGCGCGAACAGTTCGACGACGTTTGCAGCAGCATGGACTATCAGCTCGGAGACCATGGCTGCGGTTACCCTTGACGCTGCATCACAGACAGGACGCCTGCAATGGTGTACTCAACGACGTACCTGGGTGCACGAATGGCAAATCGTCATTTTTTCGGATGAATCCAGGTTCTGTTTACGGCATCATGATGTCGCATCCGTGTTTGGCGACATCGTGGTGAACGCACATTGGAAGCATGTATTAGTCATCGCCATACTGGCGTATCACCCGGGGTGATGGTATGACGTGCCATTTGTTACACGTCTCGATCACTCTTGTTCGCATTGACGACACTTTGAACAGTGGACGTTACATTTCAGATGTGTTACGACCCGTGGCTTTACCCTTCATTCGATCCCTGCGAAACCCTACATTTCAGCAGGATAACGCACGACCGCATGTTGCACGAACTGTACTGGTCTTTCTGGATACATAAAATGTTCGACTGCTGCCCTGGCCAGCACATTCTCCAGATCTCTCACCAATTGAAAACGTCTGGTCAATGGTGGCCAAGCAACTGGCTCGTCGCAATACGCCAGTCACTACTCATGATGAACTGTGGTGTCGTGTTGAAGCTGCATGGGAAGCTGTACCTGTACACGCCATCGAAGCTCTGTTTGACTCCATGCCCAGGCCTATCAAGGCCGTTATTACGGCCAGAGGTGGTTGTTCTGGGTACTGATTTCTCAGGATCTATGCACCCTAATTGCGTGAAAATGTAATAACATGTCAGCTGTAGTATAATATATTTGTTCAATGAATACCCGTTTATCATCTGCATTTCTTCTTGGTGTAGCAATCTTAATGGCCAGTAGTGTAATTTCTCGTGATACTCAAACGCGATCAGAGATCCTGAATTATTTTCACGACGCTGCAACAGCAGGTCACGCCGGACTCGTAAAGACTCGAGACCAAATCAGATGTCAGGGTTCACCGGGCAGGTCTCTGCCGATCCGTTAGGTATTATGTGAGGCACTGTAAGGAATATCAAGGAGGCAGGTGCTACAGTTACCTCCGGGGCATCTGGTACCAATACCACCTGCAATAGCGTCGTTTCACCGAACTGGAATCTACTTCTTCGGTATTTTCCTGAAATCGACAAACGGAAATTGATGGGTAACTGGCTAACTTACCCCCTATGGTGCCAACAAACTTTACTGACTGCCAGAAATAAAAAAATTGGAAACTTCCTTGTGCACGATGTTATTTGGAAGTACGGAGCACCCCATGTGATGATCTGTGATCATGGAAAAGTTTTTCCATTAGAGGATAGTACCACAAATAATTTCACTTTCGACGTCAACTACATGATTACAACTGCCTACTACACACAAAGGCTCGCAGAACAGTGTCATAAGAAGTCGAAAGACGTGCTGTCGATGTACGTTACTATCGAAGAGTGAGACTGGGATACAATACTGCCGTCGAGGCACTCGCATACACTGCACCGAAGAACGACATACGGACTTCACACAGTACTTTCCACTCCATAATCGCAACGCCAAAAAATAATGGATCCACTGTTCCCACTTTAACCAGACGTTACTCAGGATGACTATGTGAAACGCCTCACTGCCAGGGATGAAGAAGCTAGAAACTTCGGTGCATGCGAATCCTGGATGCTGCGGAAAGACAGAAAGCCCCATAAAGCTAAGCACTGGCCAGTGAGATACAACCGAGGGGCCTTGGTACGGATTTTTACGTCTTTGCGTAAAGTGGGAGTATAGCAAAAGATATTAAAGTGCTTCTTTTGGTCTCAGTATCCTTCGTCGCTTGTCGAGCGTCACGCATGAAGTCGATTATTATGATCCTCAAGAAGACAAAAGCGCGGAGGCGTCTCCCATATCCTCCGCATAAAGCACTAGTACAGTTCAGATCGACGCTGGGAGGTTCAGAGGACCCGAAGACACTCGACGATCGCGAAGCTTCGGTAGGAGGGACTACTTTCTGCATGTAACTGCTGTGTTGGCAGAAGAGCCAACACCGTGTTGCTAGAGGAGGCCGAAAGGCACGCGTTTAAGCTCACGCAGGCTGGTGTGAGGTCTGGAACAGTTATAGGAGCTGAGTCTAGTAAAAAAAGGAGGTAACTGGTAGAATACTTAACTTTAATCCACAATTGGTGAACATCTCTCTTGACTGTACATGCTTCACAAGATAAATATCAAATGCTATGGCGCCTTGCTAGGTCGTAGCAAATGACGTAGCTGAAGGCTATGCTAACTACCGTCTCGGCAAATGAGAGCGTAATTTGTCAGTTCCATCTCTAGCAAAGCCGGCTGTACAACTGGGGCGAGTGTTAGGAAGTGTCTCTAGACCTGCCGTGTGGCGGCGCTCGGTCTGCAATCACTGACATTGGCGACACGCGGGTCCGACGTATACTAGCGGACCGCGGCCGATTTAAAGGCTACCACCTAGCAAGTGTGGTGTCTGGCGGTGACACCACAGTAACAATATCACCAGAACGCGAGGACTCACCAGCGCCACTGTACAGAGGCCAGTGATGGGGTCTAGACCCCTCCTTCTGTAGACGGCAGTAATAAGGACTTCTGAAACTCTTTTCACTGGTAGGTCTTGTATTTCGTTGACGACTCAGCTTTCGGATTTGTCCTTGAGTGTTGTTACGTTGCGACATTTTCTACTAATACTAATATCAATTAGGCTGCCTCGTAGAAGGAAAAGACGACAAAGGCAAGATATCAAATGTGAATTTATTACGTTGACACGAGAGGTCGATTTGCATAACTCAAGCTTTCAACACACTCGAGTATAAATCAAGCTTAATTAGCCTAAGTATGTGCTGTAATAATGAAGTCCTCATTTTTGCACCTCTTATAGAGAGTAATCGATTACATCGAGCAGTGATGATGAACCGGATCGAACGAGCCATTTGCTGTACTACAGCTGACAAGGAACAAAGATTCGCTTCCTCGGCCGGTTCTATACCAACCGAGAATAGGTTACTATGCATGTTCTCTCGTTCTTTGCAGAGTTCAACCCCTTCATTTAACCGCCGAAACAAAGATAATCATATCTTGTTGCCTCTTCCTGTCCCCTGCCTCTGTCTGTACCTCTTAACCGAAATTAACTTGGTCGCCAGTCTTACTATAAAAATTTCACCCCGTGAATCAGATGCCTCTCTGACTGTCTGAAGATCCCGCGTCGGTTCATAGGATCAGTGAACTTCAGTGGATATCAAAGTCGGGAGACTGGGAACAATGAGTAAAATTAGGCCAACACCTCTTCCGTTCATACAACGAATATGGCGCATATGAACAAGAAATGAAAACGCAGCCTAAAACACATAAAAAGGAAAAAAACAACTGTTAAAATGAACATGCCAATCTAAATTAAGTGTGAAGGAGGTGTATTATATTTTCCTATTGACATCTCGATACCTTTACACACTTTAATGTGTAGGGTTTAACTTAGCCTCAATAACATTCTGAAATAGTTAGTCACTCTAATCGAAAACTACGTGCCCTCCAATGTGCTAATAAGCAAAATACCTTCCTCCCATCCGTAATTATAGCAAATTTCATTCGGAACTTCACCTTTCACTGCGAAAGCTGCGTCTCTTCACGTTCCAGTGCTCCATGTAGAACTGCCAAACTCTTCTTTCGTGTTGCTCTCACGCTATTCCTCTCTCGGCGCTCACGATTCACGCTTGCGGCCACTCAAACCAAATTAATACCGACTGCCGGCACCCCCCCAGCCCCCCATGCTCCCTCATTGGAACACACCTTTCACCTTCTTACTCCTTTAACTGGTTCTCACTTGACGATCCCTGAAACTCAGCCTCCAACAGTTTTCTGCTGACTACTTGATCTCTAACCAGCACTCCATATGAGTAAACTAATTGCGAATTTACCTGTTGTTGCTCGTACTTCAGGTAACTGGGCTATGCTTGGCTCTGTCTGAAAATGACTAGCTCGATAATGTTGTAGGGTCAAGCTGCACACGTCCCCCAGAAGCTAACTTGCTCCAAATAATTGGTTATAGCAGTGGTCCTGCAGTGAAATAGTCTGCCGGCCGCTGCGGCCGAGCAGTTCTAGGCGTTTCAGTCTGAAACCACGCTCCTGCTACGGTCGCAGGTTCGAATCCTACCTCGGGCATGAATGTGTGTGATGTGCTTAGGTTAATTCGGCTTAAGTAATTCTAAGCCTAGGGGACTGATGACCTCAGATGTTAAGTCCAATAGTACGTAGAGCCATTAGATTATTTTAGTGAAATAGTCTATGCACTGTCTACATTTACCAATTAATAAAATAAACAGACATATTAAACGAAGAAAAGTGAGTTTTATTCTAACGTCTGCAATTGACGTAGATGATAGAGAATTATGCTGAAAAATGTATATTCAGAAAGTACATTTTAAATAAATGGAAAGTGGTCCTACGATATCCAATAGGCAGAAAATAGCTTTATTGAATGCAGTCAAGTTGTGTTGAGACGGTTACGAGAATGGTCGCACATATATAGTTATCAAAACTAAGTACATTCGCCAACTCAAAATAATTCAGAGTTCAGTATAACAGATTGCACAATAAGAGACTAGAGAAAACTAATAGAAGCTCATTCTGTGTCTATTCTCAATTAAGTAATGCAGTCGGAAAAAGTTCTGCACTGGAGCACATTCACATCTCGCAAAAACTAAGTCCTTCCAAAAGTTGTCATTCACTGCGCAGAATCAATCACCCACTCGACCGAAAAGATGCACTTTATCACTGGCAGGTTTGCCTTCTTCAAGAAGAAACTTAAGAGTGGCCAGAATCGCTTCCTTGAGCTCACCACCCGAAAGAAGTCTTTACACTTCACCCAGTGGTGTCCCGCCACTCTCTGCTTCTCCATTCGCTGAAGGCCGTCTCCATCAAAACACATCGTTCTTAAGTTCTACTGATGTGATTTGGCTCAACTTGGCGACTTTCTGCACTAAACTAACATACTAAAACAATATTTAAACGAAGAAATGTTGTACACTCTCAGCTCATTTTCAATGAATATAAATAAGTTATTCGTAAATAAGGCAGCATTCTTGTCAGTGCACTCTCATTAAATGACAACACACTGTTGGTATTATTGTTTAAACAATTATTTACGCGCGTTTGAAAGTATCTTCTCCTGTCACTCTTTACAAAAGTGGTGTCAGCCAACACATGCAACTGACCACTTCTTAAATTACCATAATTTCGTACTAGGAATTGAAATGAACCGTTAGCGCAATTCTACTGTCCAAGACAAGATTTGTTGAAATTTAAAAGCTGTCAATTCTAATCTTCACTGTGAAAATGTTTAGTATCTGTAAATTACTAACTTTTGTAATTTTAAAGATATTGAAAATATCATTGTTCCATTGAAAGTGCCTCATTTTTCTGAGCTCGCAGATGTATTCAGGTCGGATTTTCTTATGTATCTGTGATTTATTGTCGAATTGCTAAGAGCTGTAAGCAGCCATATTTCAGACTGTCTGCTGCTGGTGCATCACTCGTCCTCTTAAACAAGCGACCACTGTCCAAATTCGCCGGTCTGGGTTTTACCTGCTTCCTGTTACTCGCTCCACATCTCTGTACCTGGGACTGGCTAGTTTTCAGTTGCACACACAAATTCACCTCCCCTCCTGCCAACTCTATGCAGCCAAACTGCTCGCCCTCATATGCGAAACGCTACGCTCGGCTCTCGTGCTGTTTCCCACTATTTTGATGGCCACTCAGGGCTGACTCACCGAAACAGCTGTCGTCCAGACACTTTATAACTGTATAAATAAAAAAAAACCACTTTGCAGCTGTATACCCAAGTCCAGCTGGCGTTCACAAATAGCCCCAGAGTTCCCAGAGACGCTACGTTCCAGAACTGCTCCAGGTATCGTATACCCAAACATTGCCATGGACGGATTTACTTTATTGCAACCTATAGTCCTAAGACTTTTGAATATGAGCAGGTTAGATACATCTGTCTTCTGACTATGTGGCTGCACAATTCACTCTTTCTTCACCTGGAACCACTAGCCAGAAAGGTGTTATTTCCCCTGCGGTCAAGATGTGGCCAGAATCCATAGCAGATTTCTCCATTTGCGTTTAACTGTGCAATAACTGACACTAAGTTAAACATTCCCACAAGATCCCCCTAAATGTAGGATCACACATAGTTTTGCCCTGCCTAATTCTATGGTGGTCTTTCAAATTCAGGAGATGCTTTGTGTGCAAAATGCGGAGTGGCCTTTTGTAGCCAGTTCTTGGTGTTCGGAAACGGCACCCATTCGTACCGTAGTGCGTACTCTTACTCCCACACTGCACTTAGTAAATAATATGGATTATCATAATTGTCTGCCTCAAGCAGATTGTTGGTGCGTTTTCCGAATCATTCCCACCACAATACCTCGTCGTCTCCACACATTAATTGTGATAATTAGTTTGACCTTTTGATATATGTTAGGCTTCTGGAGATGAAATATCGGTTGCCTTATGCAACTTAGAGGTATTAGTGGTCGGGGAGAGCGTTGTACATGGGAAACTTTTCAGACTTTCACTTTTGGCCACCTCTGTAATATTAGTTCAATTTATTTTCTTATTTCAGTTATAAATTACGGCATTCGTTTTTGTGTTCTGTAGTCTTTTTTCGAAAAATTACAACAATTGCCCCAGAAAATTAGGCTTTCTCCTAATGTGAAAACATGGTCGCAGGTGCAACATGCTTGTGCATCGAAGAACAAATATTCTATTAGTATTTTAAAGCGTTGCACGCACAAAAAATTTGTAACTGACGTCACTACTGTCCACGCGTCATATAACTACTTTTAAAAATAAATAGAATTTTACTTGCCAAACAATTCTGTAACTGAAGAATTAATAATATGTTCCATACAGCTTCAGTATATTGGACAGCACTCAAATCGATAAAACTCGCAATATCTCCAAGTGCTGCACAAGGCGCAACCTGAGGTTTAGCAACATCGAAAACTGTGTAAAATGGCGGGTACTGCATGTGGCGGTCTCTACTGCACGTTAGTTCAGGTAATTCTAAAATCAGTCACTAGTGAAGCATCGACCAAAACACGTTTTCCTAGGTACGCTATCCCATAGGAACAATATTCTCCGCTGTACATAGTTAAAACCATCAACTGCAAGGCTCAAATCGATGGCCAAACTCATATGTTTGGGGCAGAGCACATTGCATTTTTGTTTAGTCGTAGAATATTCAGTGCTTTGTAATATCTTACACGCTTTTATTAGGTTGATAGCGCTGAAATGGACGCTTGGGTGTGTAATTCTATAGTACAGTAAGTGTAAGAAGATCCCTGACACCAGCTGTGGGCTGGGAGAGCCAATTTCGTGCACCTACATCAGCAACGTGACGATTTTGTAAACGTCTATCTGGCAACGCCTCAGATGTCGCAGTTACATAGTCGACTATTGCCTTCGCCTGCAGCCATTAGCCCTACCCAGCTGAAAGATGACAACACCGCTGCTAGCTTGCAAGGAAATTCTTACAGCAATTCGACTACGGCCTACCATTTGCAACGGTTTTTATGAAAGGGTGTAATTACTTTGTTTGTTTAAGAAAGAAAGTGGTTGGTAGGTGAGAGTTACATGCAGTTCGTAGCACTAACATGAATAATTCTCATGCGCACATACTTTCAATCCCTAACAATAAACTGGAAATCTGTGGCCACTGTGGCAACAGTACGAGTTCTATTTATACCGAAATTGCAGTCTGTGGGAGGGGGAAGGGAGTCGCAGTTCTGTAATTTGCACCGGCTTGGTCTCTTAACTCTACGTAGCTTCCCAGTACAGTGAAAGGTGAAGTGTTAGATTTTCATGAGGTATTATTATCCGACATGGATTGCTACTTTCTTAGGCAGATTATCACGTGACACAGTCGAGATTTCAAAATGGATGCCATTTGTTTTATTCACGAAATTAGCATTTGTTAAAATAACAAAACTACCGTCATTACAGTCATATGCTCACATCGACTGGTGATGTGCAAAAGCACACAAAAATAATTAATACATATAAATCATATGGTATTCATACAGTAATGATTAATACAAAACCTTCCTAGCACAGCTGGCACACTCTCAGGTCGAAATACGAGTACATCTCTACACGTACCGACCATGCTTGTCTCTACATTGACTTCACGGATTGGGAGGGTATGTGATCTTGTTTCAGTGCCTACCAAATCGAGTCAAATTTACAAAGAACTTGGCAGTAAGAGCCCACTTATTACTCTGACATGGGAACCCCTATGACCTGGCTGCATCCACTCATTCACTTGAGAAGTGTGTCTTATGATAGTTATCTCCACTCCTGAGGCACGCTAGTTCACAACTACGGAACTCTTGCTTTATATCCTGTGTATTCATGTTGGGAATGCATTTTATATGGGAGTATGTTTCACACATGCACTATTGGATGCAAATATTGGGATTCTGTTGACCCTGGGAGTGCCTCAGCATCACGCTGACAATCCACAGGGACGTGTCATGCGCATACTGGCCTTGTCCTGCTGAAAATGGCACCGCGATACTGTCGCAAGAAAAGGAACATATGAGGGCTTGCCCAGTTAGCAGAGCGGTCTAACGCACAGCTTTCCAGAGTGGGAAGGAGTGCTTGGTCCCCAGGACGAATCCGCCCGGCGGACTTGTTTCGAGGTCCGGTAAGCCGGCCAGTCTGTGGATGGTTTTTAGGCGGTTTTCCATCTGCTTCGGCGAATGCGGGCTGGTTCCCCATATTCCGCCTCAGCTACACTATGTCGGCGATTGCGCGCAAACAAATTCTCCACGTACGCGTACACCACCATTACTCTACCACGCAAACATAGGGGTTACACTCGTCTGGTGTGGGACGTTCCCTGGGGGGTCCACCGGGGGCCGAACCGCACAATAACCCAGGGTTCGGTGTGGGGCGGCGGAAGGGTGAAGTGGACTGCGGTAGTCGTCGTGGGGTTGTGGACCACTGCGGCTGCGGCGGGGACGGAGCCTCTCCGTCGTTTCTAGGTCCCTGGTTAACATACAATAGAATACAATACATGAGGACAGGGAACATCTGATGTACTGTTGTGCTATCAGAATTCATTTAGTAATTGCCAGCCGTGACCTGAAATGGTTCCCGATGGTTCCCCACACCATGACGATAGGAGTAATACCGCTGTGCCTCTCGAAATCATTGTAAGAATCGTACCTGTCCCTACGTCGTCGCCATTCTAACCGACGGCGGTCATCCATGGTTATGCAGAACCGTGATTCGTCGCTAAACGCAGTGTGATGCCAAACATCATCAATACATACCTGTACTTCCCAGTCACTCCAAGTTCAGCCATTTGAGTTGTGGTGTTAATGGCATCCTGTACATGGGAAGGTAACTCCCTAATCTGGCTGCTGATAGTCGCTGATTAGTGGTTCAGGATAACACAGTGTGTGCTGCAGGGAGTCCGTTACCTGTTCTCGGATGGCATGCAGAGATGTGAAACGGTTACTAACTGTTTAGCGCATAATGTAGTGGTTTTTCTTTGCGGTGGTTAGCCGGCCGCGGTGGCCGATCGGTTCTAGGCGCTTAGTCAGGAACCGCGCGACTGCTACGGTCGCACGTTCGAATCCTGCCTCGGGCATGGATGTGTGTGATGCCCTTAGGTTAGTTAGGTTTAAGTAGTTCTAAGTTCTAGGGGACTGATGACTTCAGATGTTAAGTCCCATAGTGCTCAGAGCCATTTGAACCATTTTGCGGTGGTTACACTCGGTCGACCGGAAACTTGACGATAAGTGTGCCTTCTCTCACGTGTCCATGCAGTTCAATATCCACCCACTGTCACATCAAAATGCCCCCCACTCTCCAGATTTCTGAATTTCGCATGATTCGACCTGCCAGCAAATGGAGACCCAAAAGCAGGTCCCAGTAAGGCCCCTTTAAAACACTGTTTGGCGTTGAAAACACTGTCTCACACGAGCACTCCGTACCTCCGTGTACTTCAGTGATTGCTCACCATCTTAAAGTGTTCACGTTCCTTATAAAGGCTAGCAGGATTGGTTACAACACTATACATGAAGAACACTAATGCATTCTGGTTGATATTTCACCTGTCACAAAGAATAGGATCTCTAATAATTTACCGACCTATCTGTGGTGTGTATGTGTATGAAATTGCATTGACATCCGGCTATGTCTTCTGAGTACTTCACTCTGTCAGTCAGTGTAACTTCCTGTCTACTGGCAAGACTTTTCTGCAGATCAGAACAGTAGGACATCGTTCCCAACAACATGACAATATCAGAGTGATTCGGTGCTTCAAAAAATTTCTTAATTTTTAAAATTTTATTATAAAATTATTTTCATTGACGGTTTCTAGTGACTATGTTTAAGAAACCGTTCACACTCATGCAGATTCTTATTTGGCGTTTTATTTAACAAGTAATAAGAAATGAAGTTATATGTTATGGCATGCATGCTGCAGCCACTCAAATTGTAGCATCGCCCTGGCAGTGCCTTGTTAGCTAAATGTAGGAACCTAACGATGTACGGTTCTGTGCGCAAATGACATGGCCACATATACCGATCAATGCTTTCTAACGACGACAGCTGCCCGCTTCTGCGTGTTGTTCCCTCCGCTTAATATTAGTCATGACTGCGAGAACCAGAGATGATAAACATTATTCAGAGGTGTCGTGATGCCGCTAAATGTTATGTCAAGGTCGTTCGCACGATAATGTGCCAACCCGCAGCTACCAACAAACCTCAGCAAGACTCTTGGGTGCTGGGAACACTGTTGCGTTATTCTGATAGCTAGTAGATAAGTAGTTGTCGATAAAAAAACGCCTTTTGCAACATATCGAGGTTTCTTACGCGCAATCGATCTCCCATCTCTTCCCGATCTACACCCATTTCTTCCTCTATCACGTCAGCAAGCAGGTACTCCTCCATATGGAGGACCTCAGTGCATTTTCCATCTATACTCTCTCCTCTCTGTGTAATTAGCACTGGAATTTCTTTTCCACTCTTACAACGGAACTAAAGCAGAACAACACAGTTATCGAAAAACCTAGAGACAACTGCCTTTAAAGATCAGAAGATTTCCAGACTACAGAAATTTTTTAAAACTTTTATTTAATTTCCACACTTATTCACCAATTTAAATGTTAATTAACAAATAATGAATCATATTTTTAATGAAAACTGCGTCTTATTGTTTTAATTATTAATCCCATAAAACTGCGAGTGTAAAGGAAACACTGCGGTCAGGCCTTGAAGACTAAACCGAGCCGGGTAGCGCAGTGGTTAGCGTACTGGACTCTCATTCGGAAGGACGACGTTTCACACTCGTGTCTGATCATCCTGATTTAGGTTTTTCGTGATTTCCTTAAATCGCTTAAGGCAAATGCCGGGATGGTTCCTTCGAAAGGACACGATCGCTTTCCTTCTCCACCCTTCCCTAATCCGCGCTTGTGCTCCGTCTCTGATGACCTCGTTGGCGACTGGACGTTAAACAATGACCTCCTCCTCCTTCTGAAGACTAAGGGATAGTCGACAGACCACCATTTTATCATCGGTCATTCATCATCGGATATGGTGGTCATGGATCAGCATACCGTTCTCTCGGCCATTACCGACATTTCGACTTTGGAGTCGCTGTGTCTCAATCAGGTAGCTGCTCCGTTGGTATTACGAGACCAAGTGCAGTCCAATTTAGTCCTCCCACCAAGGAGAAATCCCTGATAGCGCTGGATATCGAACCCGGGTCCCCCCCAGTGACGGTCTGTCAAGTTGAACACTTGGCTGCAAAGGTGGACAGCTGGGAGTATTCTCGAAAAATTAAAAAAAATTAAAATTTGTCACATAAATGGGAAACAACAAACAAAATAAATTTTTTTCTATTTCTAGACAGTATTATTGATTATTGATGTATGTAAGTTTTCTCATATTATTTGACAACTAGGTAAAAATAACAAGGTGTCACTTTTATTAAAAAAATTACAAGTTAGTACCTGTTAACTAACATTAAGATTTATTCATACACATGGAATTTAAACAAAAGTAAAAATAAAGCTGCTAGTACGATTCGAACCAGCATTTACACGATTGTAATACTTCTGCCCGACTCCGCAGCTACTAAAGCCATTACTGATAAACTCGAGAACTTCTTTACTTAAGTGATTTGATTTTAAATTTCCCGAAATTTGTTCCATATGTGACGTTCTGATGGTCTGGTGTCCACAGGAAGCCCACGGACCCTGAACTGGATGTATCATGGCCACCTTTCACCGCAGACGACGCAGCCTACTTGTACGTAGGCCGGCAGGGATTCAGTGTCCAACGGCGGCCGTTTGCCGAAAGGGTAGCGTTCTGGGACGACCTGTACAAACGCTATGGCGGCTAGAGAGACTGCACAGTACTTCCACACTACAACAAGAGGTATTGGCCTCACATCACGCACAATGAAACCCTCAGCGCTCTCTTCATACTGTGCACAGATGCCAATAATCAACTATAACGTCTCTTAAAGTATTTGTAGTTGTAAAGGAAGCCATTGTTAGAAGAAACGACACTTATGCTAAATTTGTAATAAAGAAATGCAAACAAAACACACGTATTACATTATTATTTCAGCCTTTATCCTGAAACTGAATTTGCTATTGGATGTTAACACGGAAATTTGTGATCTGTCTGAATTGCATCAACAAGGGAACTAAGGCATGGCGAATAAGATACATTTGAAAAGATCTATTAGAAGGTGGTCTCATGGCCATAACAACAAAGAAGTAAAGGAAACAAAATTAAATCGTCTTTACTGTACTACGATCGATAATCTATTAACTTTTGTTTCATATTATCACATCGTTTTAATACATATGAAAAGATCCATAACAATGAACCCTTATTTCCTTAATAATATAAATATTCATTCCTTTTATATAACAGTTTGAAATTAAACCACAGTTAGTTAAACCTGAAGAATTGAACTGCAAAGGGGCAATTCAAGAACTTATTTTCTGAAGTTAAGGTTTCAGGAAAGGAAGAAGGAATGAAACAGTGAGTAGGAAGGAGAGAATGAATGAAAGAAAGAATGAAACATGGATGGCTAGTAAAAAAGAATGGAGAAAACAGAGAAAGTAATCAGTAAAGAATGGAAAAAAGAAGGCAGCAAAAAAAGAAGCTAAGAAATAAAAAGGGAATGAAATTAGACAGGAAGGATGAAAAATGTGAGGAAGGATAAAACTAAGATAGCCAACCAAAAATCAAACAGGAATTATATAGGAGTAGGCCTAGTAATTCATAAGAAAATAGGAATGTATGTAACCAACCACGAGCAGAATAACTGAACATATTATTGTAGTTATGATAGTCATACAGTCAACCTGCACCACAGTTGCAAAATTTATATCCCTACTAGCTCTATAGGTTATTAAGAGTTAAAACAATGTGTGATTGATAAAGGAAATTATTCAGTTAGTTAAGGTAGATGAATGCTTAATTGTGATGGGTAATTGGAATTTGAAAGGAAAAGGAAGAGAAGGAGGACATGGGTGGGAGAGAAAGCAATGAAAGAGGGGGCTAGCCGATAGAATTTTGCACATAGCATGATTTAATAATCACTGACAACGAGTTTAAGAAACATGTAATCTGCTTTATACATGGAAGAGAGGGAACACTTGAAGATTTCAGACTAATTACATTATATATATATATATATATATATATATATATATATATATATATATATATATATATATATAAACTCCTGGAAATTGAAATAAGAACACCGTGAATTCATTGTCCCAGGAAGGGGAAACTTTATTGACACATTCCTGGGGTCAGATACATCACATGATCACACTGACAGAACCACAGGCACATAGACACAGGCAACAGAGCATGCACAATGTCGGCACTAGTACAGTGTATATCCACCTTTCGCAGCAATGCAGGCTGCTATTCTCCCATGGAGACGATCGTAGAGATGCTGGATGTAGTCCTGTGGAACGGCTTGCCATGCCATTTCCACCTGGCGCCTCAGTTGGACCAGCGTTCGTGCTGGACGTGCAGACCGCGTGAGACGACGCTTCATCCAGTCCCAAACATGCTCAATGGGGGACAGGTCCGGAGATCTTGCTGGCTAGGGTAGTTGACTTACACCTTCTAGAGCACGTTGGGTGGCACGGGATACATGCGGACGTGCATTGTCCTGTTGGAACAGCAAGTTCCCTTGCCGGTCTAGGAATGGTAGAACGATGGGTTCGATGACGGTTTGGATGTACCGTGCACTATTCAGTGTCCCCTCGACGATCACCAGTGGTGTGCGGCCAGTGTAGGAGATCGCTCCCCACACCATGATGCCGGGTGTTGGCCCTGTGTGCCTCGGTCGTATGCAGTCCTGATTGTGGCGCTCACCTGCACGGCGCCAAACACGCATACGACAATCATTGGCACCAAGGCAGAAGCGACTCTCGTCGCTGAAGACGACACGTCTCCATTCGTCCCTCCACTCACGCCTGTCGCGACACCACTGGAGGCGGGCTGCACGATGTTGGGGCGTGAGCGGAAGACGGCCTAACGGTGTGCGGGACCGTAGCCCAGCTTCACGGAGACGGTTGCGAATGGTCCTCGCCGATACCCCAGGAGCAACAGTGTCCCTAATTTGCTGGGAAGTGGCGGTGCGGTCCCCTACGGCACTGCGTAGGATCCTACGGTCTTGGCGTGCATCCGTGCGTCGCTGCGGTCCGGTCCCAGGTCGACGGGCACGTGCACCTTCCGCCGACCACTGGCGACAACATCGATGTACCGTGGAGACCTCACGCCCCACGTGTTGAGCAATTCGGCGGTACGTCCACCCGGCCTCCCGCATGCCCACTATACGCCCTCGCTCAAAGTCCGTCAACTGCACATACGGTTCACGTCCACGCTGTCGCGGCATGCTACCAGTGTTAAAGACTGCGAAGGAGCTCCGTATGCCACGGCAAACTGGCTGACACTGTCGGCGGCGGTGCACAAATGCTGCGCAGCTAGCGCCATTCGACGGCCAACACCACGGTTCCTGGTGTGTCCGCTGTGCCGTGCGTGTGATCATTGCTTGTACAGCCCTCTCGCAGTGTCCGGAGCAAGTATGGTGGGTCTGACACACCGGTGTCAATGTGTTCTTTTTTCCATTTCCAGGAGTGTATATATATATATATATATATATATATATATATATATATATATATGAAACCTTGAAGATATACTCCTTAAATAATGAAGAATAATGAAGAATGTAGTAAGCTCAGTTCCAAAGAAGGCAGACGCTATCAAATCACCAGTTTAATGTGTAATGGTTGCAGAATAATTACACTAATTATTTACAGAAGAAAAACTGGTAGAAAACGACTTTTGAGGAGATTAGCCTGCGTTCTGGAGAAATATAGGAACTCTTAAACCCATACTAACCCTACATATTATCTTAGAATGTAGGTAGATGAAAGGCAAACATACTTTTGTAGCGCGTTTTAATCACGCATGAACATTTTAATAGACACACACATACATAAATGAGCACTGACTGTAAACATAACTAACATTTGAAAAGAAATAGGAGCTAGATTCACAAAGGAAGTATTTAGTACTGTAACCAACAGTTAAATGTGGAAAATGCACCTTAAGTTTACTTTACATGAAAATATTCTTTATAGTGAACACACAAATATACGCTGAATGCAAATATTGCTAACACTTCATCAGAATTAAGTAGAGGATTCATCAAAATTAGTGTTGCACTGTATCCCCAAACTGTTCCATTTCCAACATTGAACCACAGTATAAATTTGTCACTTGTGTACAGATGGCGACACGTGGATCTTATGAAATAGTCTTTAGAATCTTTAACATTCCTCACACCAGTGTACTAATCCACAATGGGCTGGCTGGTTTTAATACCTTCAAAATGTTATTGTTGGAAGTTATTTTAGTTGTGCATATAGATATAGGATGTTTATATTTGTAATGGTAGGGACAGAAGCTATGAAATTTCAAGTAATACCCTGATGTTTTTTACAAAATAGCCTTGTTGTGGATTGTTGTGAAACAGAGATTTTGTTTTCTGTCTTCTTGTATTTTTCTTAACCTTTTCCTTGTCAGTGTTGACTGGACTACACTCTTTGATATTTTGAAGGTGTCAGGGATAAAGTACAGAGAGCGAATGGTTATATAGAGATTGTACATAAAACAGGCTGCAGTTACAAGAGTCAAAGGTCAAGAAAGAGCAGCAGTAGTTGAGAATGGAGTGAGACAGGGTTATAGCCTATCCTCCATGTTATTCAGCCTGTACAATGTGCAAGCAGTAAAGGAAACCAAAGAGAAATTTGGAAAGTAAATTGAAGGTCAGGCAGAAGGAAAAAAACTATACCATTTACTGATGACTTTGTAGTTCTGTCACAGACAGCAAGGGACGTGGTGGAGCAGTTGAATGGAATGGATAGTGCTTCGAAAAGAGATTTTGTAAAGAAAATCAACAAATGTAAAATAAGTTTAAGGGAATGTAGTGGAATTAAACCCTGTGATGGAATTAGATTAGGTAGTGAAGCACTTGAAGTAGTGAGTTTTGCCATCTGGGCAGGAAGATCGTAATATATATTTAAGTTTTAGGGACTCTTTTCTGAAGATATTTGTCTGTAGTGTACACTTGTACAAAAGTGAAAGGCGGGTGACAAGTCGTTCAGACAAGAAGAGAATAAAATATTTTGACATACAAGGGTACAGGAGAACGCTGCAGATTGCATGTGTACATATGTGGAGGCATTAAATGGACTACTTTACTAAAAGAAGGGTCATTTGATAGGAAATCTAGAGGCATTTTTTCAAAGGATAGTCAGTTTGGTAATGGAGAAAAGTGTGAGCAAAAATTGTCGAGGGAGACATAGACAAGAATACAGTGTGCAAGTCCAAATTGATGTGAGTTACAGTTCTCATTTACAGCATAGACCAGCGTTGAGAGCAGCGCCAAATAAATCTGTGGACTGAAGACCACAACAACCACCTTTTAGTTCCCTCCCTAAGGACCTGCACATGCCAATGGGTGGTAGCCTGACCATAACAGTCCAGTCATGTGACGATGCACATTTCTAAGCTGACCTACCTGCTGTCAATAACAAAGCCAATACAGTCGGTGAGCTCACAGGAGAACCTACAAACCACAAGAAGACAGAAGAGGAAAGATACTCAAGAAGAATGATACTCATACGTTACAGTAAGGCTCACACCCTGCACATAGGCAGAAACTACTGAATGGCATGGCAGTACCCTTATTTACACGCCCAAATAACTGTAGTTTACAGACGAGTCAGACGAGTATTCACCATCGTAATGCTTGGTCACATACTGTAAACTGAGTGTCATGGCTATTGGGCCATTTTTACTTCTGTCTGTTTGGTTGCCAACATACCGGGCAAAAAAGCATGATGTTACAAGGACAGGTTGCGTAGATCCATGTACGAAATATTATATCAAGCAGAAACCTAATACACTGTAACGAAAGCAAAAATTCTGCCTTGGCAGGAAAAATTCTGCCTTGTGAGTAAAATGTATCTCTCTCTTACACAGACATAAGCGATTAGACCTGTCCATTACAGTTCATTAATGTATAGGCCGTAGAAACGAAACAGCCAGTCACTATGTACCGTGTGACCCACCATCTTTGAAATGTTTATAACTAACTAAACAATCTGAATTTTTATCAAAACTATGCAAACACATCAACAATATAGCCTAAGCTCAATCACAAGCAAAACACACACACACACACACACACACACACACACACACACACACAAACTTGAATCTGGCATCGTGTTCAAAAGTAACTGAACGACTAGCATTATTAATGAAAGTATGTGAAAGTCAACTAAATTTCATAACTCTGTTTCGTGTTTAAAAATATCTGATCTGAATTTTTTACGCAATGTTCAAAAAAGTAAACATATTGACAGTACTACTGTAAGTCATAGTATTTTCATTGTGTCAAATACGAGTAATGCACTGTCTCGTCTGTGAATTTCATCTCAAATCTGTAAATTTCGTAGGAAACTATGCAGCATTCACAGTGGAATATTATAACGAGTATAAAACATACTTTCCACAAACAGTTAAAAACCAATGTTTGCTTACTCAATGTGATTACTAGTACATAGTTGCGAAGTTTGAGTTTTACTTCAACTACTGCATTATGCTTCTATTACTTGTGTCGTCAACAAGTGTCAGCACTTGTGAATGTACATAGTTCGATCTCTAAACCGCACTTTATGTGATGTATAGTGGATTTCAGATTAATTATTTCTCTAGTTAAATTGTGCTACAAAACACATGATGCTCTCAAGTGTACAATGTTAGTTCAACCTCTAAAATGTCTGTAAAAATACCTTAATTTCATCAGCAACACAATATTGGAAAAAACATAAAACAATAAAGGATGTTTTGAAGGCAAGACTGTTTATCGTTTCAAAACATTATTTTTGTCAATGTCATTCCAACATCTAAAATATCTGTCAAAACCGATGCCTAAAATATTACTGTGGGCTCTCTGGTATGCTAATCAGGAAGACTGACATTTGATCTTTAGGTTTACACTTGATGTAAAACACAGTGAGCCCTCAAATTAAATATTTCAGCATCAGAATTGCTCTGCAAAACACACGATGCTTGTCATGTGTTACAATGTTCGTTCAACCTCGTCAGCAACACAATGTTTATTTTATATTTCAAACTTCCTGGCAGATTAAAACTGTGTGCCGGACCCAGACTCGAACTCGGGACCTTTGCCTTTCGCGGGCAAGTGCTCTACCAACCGAGCTCCCCAAGTACGACTCGCACCCCGTCCTCACAGCTTTACTTCTGTCAGTACCTCGTCTCCTACCTTCCAAACTTTACAGAAGCTCTCCTGCCACCCTTGCAGAACTAGCACTCCTGAAAGAAAGGATATTGCGGAGACATGGCTTAGCCACAGCGTGGGGGATGTTTCCAGAATGAACAGTTCTGCAAGGGTAGCAGGAGAGCTTCTGTAAAGTTTTGAAGGTAGGAGACGAGGGGCTGGCAGGAGTAAAGCTGTGAGGAGGTGCGTGAATCGTCCTTGGGTAGCTCAGTTGGTAGAGCACTTGCCCGCGAAAGGCAAAGGTCCCGAGTTCGAGTCTCGGTCCGGCACACAGTTTTAATCTGCCAGGAAGTTTCATATCAGCGCACATTCCGCTGCAGAGTGAAAATCTCGTTCTGGAAACATCCCCCAGGCTGTGGCTAAGCCATGTCTCCGCAATATCCTTTCTTTCAGGAGTGCTAGTTCTCCAAGCATCGCAGGAGAGCTTCTGTAAAGTTTGGAAGGTAGTAGACGAAGTAATGGCAGAAGTAAAGCTGTGAGGACGGGGCGTGAGTCGTGCTTAGGTAGCTCAGTTGGTAGAGCACTTGCCCGCGAAAGACACAGGTCCCGAGTTCGGGTCTCGGTCCGGCACACAGTTTTAATCCGGCAGGAAGTTTCATATCAGCGCACACTCCGCTGCAGAGTGAAAATCTCATTCTATCTCAATGTTATTCCTACATCTTGTCAAAAAATATCAGCAACAACTGTACATCCACGACTAAAAATCTTTTGTAATATGTGTTGCTGTCCTAACGATACGCTTCTGTAACGCTAGGTTAGTTGTGGTTCAAAGATCAAACTCAGCACCTGATTAGAAAAGTAAATGTGCAAGGAAGGTGGCAGAATTTACGGATCTGAATTATTGTGCCAACGCCCTCTGAAAATACATGAACTATATTTCCATAAATCACTTCTAAATAAAATCAAAATTTAAATATAATGCTCAAAAATTCGAAACACACGACGAAGCCAAAGACAATCAAACTGATCAAGCACCGTTTTAGGGTGGGAAGAAAATGTTACTTAAATCTTTATTGCATTGTAGCAATTACACTGCAGGTATTCGTAACAGCCAAGGAGACTGACGTAAAGCACGGAAAACGAATGTAATTATGGCGAAAGACAGCGGTCGAACAAGGTTCCACACACAGAGATTAAACTTCGATAGCTCTTTGCACCAGAGATCACTGAACACGAAAAAAAATTCAATATTTGTACCAAAATAAATTTTTTTCAAAATACATAAGATTTGAAGCAGAAAACACCCATGGCACAACCAGCGTAACCTGCTTTCTAACGTAGTAGCACTAGTAATGAAATTTACTGGTTAATGTACTATGACGACAACTAAAGTTGATTGATACCACGCTTTTCAAGTCACAATGGTAATCAAACTAAATATTTCCGTATCTACATTGTCTGTGTTATTTATCAAAATAAACGTGAATCACTTATTGGCACTACTCAAATAAGCTACAGTCTAGTTGACAAGCATACTACGACTTTTGCACCAGACATTAAATTTATTAAAATGCAAGGATGTTTTGCGTTAGTGTTAGCATTACCAATGCAGATATTTCTATTATTGACTGGGGACAGTGTACTTAACAACATTACTTCAGTATACACTTAATTTGCAGACTAATAATTATACCTATTACAAGTGGTAGCCTTTTATGTTGCTTAGTATGTCCGAGTACGCATGGCACATGAAGCCATTAAAATTAATTTTTCCCTGGCCAGCAGGTCAGATGTTGAATTGTGGGTGCGTGGAGACAATATGGTTAGTCTATACTGACAGATGTACTTCATGTCACGGCATAGTTACGACCATGCAGAAACATCAGATAGTAAACTATGTGATGTGTTTGTGGGAAGACCATTTGACGCAGAGAAAATAAGCAACATTCTGAAGTGCGTACATTTCAAGGCAGCAATGATCATAATATCTGTACCTATACCAATAACACCTTGTGTATAAAAATTTGTACTTTAACATTACAAAACACACGTCTGTACCATTGCTGGTCTAACTTTCAGCTGTAACGATCTGGCAGATACCAGGCCACTACGCATCAGGATGGGCGAGGGAAATGGCGAGGGAGAGTAGATTCACGACAGGATGTGCGGGTAAACAGCGTAGTATTTACAGGCATTTAGCCCACTGCGGAATGCACTGATACCCTGATGGCGCCTGGGACTTCCATTGTCCTATGTCGTGGCCGGCAGCTACCGCGGTGCCATGTGTGTTTCTAGCGGTGAAGAATGAGCACTGCCCGCAGAGGTCCTCGGAAGTTGTACCGGAGTCCCTCAGCGGGTGGTGGCTGGCTGCACACGAGCTCCAGACAATGGTGAAATTCTCGAAGTCCCACAACAGCACCGCCACAGTCGTGGCGAAACTCGTTGCGAAGCCTGTCAAGTTAATCAGCGAGCTGCCAGCCAGCAGAGTTTCATCACCAAGGATTAGCCGTGGTTTCTCTGAAGCTCAAAAGCCTGTCACTCTCCCCGTTTCTCAACGCAGACGGAATAGCGAGATGACTGAATGCTTTGAACCCCTATGCTCGCTTATTTATACTGTTATATCTACACTTCTGAAGCAGTCCTACTGGGGTGGAGTGTGTAAGTAGGCTGTTTATATTTTCTTATTGGCAACGTTACGTAGCGCTCTGTATGAAAATCACTGGCTGTGCTGTGTGCAGTCTGTGGCTAGTTTGCATTGTTGTCTGCCATTGTAGTGTTGGGCAGCTGGATGTGAACAGCGCGTAGCGTTGCGCAATTGGAGGTGAGCCGCCAGCAGTGGTGGATGTGGGGAGAGAGATGGCGGAGTTTTGAAATTTGTAAGACTGGATGTCATGAACTGCTATGTATATTATGATTTTTCAACACTATTAAGGTAAATACAGTGTTTGTTCTCTATTAAAATCTTTCATTTGCTAACTATGCCTATCAGTAGTTAGTGCCTTCAGTAGTTTGAATCTTTTATTTAGCTGGCAGTAGTGGCGCTCGCCGTATTGCAGTAGTTCGAGTAACGAAGATATTTGTGAGGTAAGTGATTTGTGAAAGGTATAGGTTAATGTTAGTCAGGGCCATTCTTTTGTAGGGATTATTAAAAGTCAGATTGCGTTGCGCTAAAAAAAAAAAAATATTGTGTGTCAGTTTAAGCACAGTCCTGTATGATTTGTTCTAAGGGGACGTTTCAAGTGGAGACGAAGGGGTAGGGCCTACAACTTGGATTGCTGTATTCTTGTTCTGTCAGCTTTTTCTAGCTCCACCTACTCAGAGCATGGGTTGCTCACTCACATATGCGATGTGTGAGTTTCTCGGTAACACGCTAGTGCTGCGAGTTACAAAATGTTACTTCACTCCTGGTCGCCTTGTGGTGCGGCGTTAGTGATTCTGTGCTCCTCGGCCGTGACCGATGTGGCAGATCGTGTCCGTCCTCAGTGTTTTGATGTGATGTCAATTGGAATTTTGTGGTAAGGTCTTATATGACCAAACTGCTGAGGTCATTGGTCCCTAAGCCTACTTGAGCTAACTTTAACTAACTTACGCTATGGGCAACGCACACGTCCAGGTCCGAGGGAGGACTCGAACTTCCGACGGCGCACGGACCGTGACAAGGCGCCTTAGACCACGCGGCTATCCCTCGCGATTTGTGATGTCAACAATACTGCGCAGTAGCTTACTTGATTAGCACACTGGCTGCACTGGCCTCTACTTCTTGGCCATGGCTGGAAAAAAAATATAGAATTTACAGTCACTTGCCGAACTTTTTCGGGGCACAGCACACCCCGCACCTCCCTCTTCCCTCTTTCGAAACATTTGTCCCGAATCCTCCAAGACTAGTCTTCCATCGAAACTACTATTACCTATTAGACTCTCAACCGCTCTGACAGCTTTAACTATGGTTTGTCCCATAAGGGTCTCCCCCTCATCGACAAGTACATGGGCTGATCCGGGCGGAGGTTCGAGTCCTCCCTCGGGCATGGGTGTGTGTGTGTTTGTCCTTAGCATAATTTACGTTAAGTAGTGTGTAGGATTAGGGACTGATGACCTTAGCAGTCCCATAAGATTTCACACACATCCGATCATCTGACAAGTACATGATATTACTTTTTAAGAGCAGTTTCCAGAACCTTATTACAATTAATCTAATTTCAACGACGGTCAAACTGTGACAGAATACCCATACTGACCGAGCGAGGTGGCGCAGTGGTTAGGCACTGGACTCGCATTCGGAAGGACGACGGTTCAATCCCGCGTCCGGCCATCCTGATTTAGGTTTTCCGTGATTTCCCTAAATCGCTCCAGGCAAATGCCGGGATGGTTCCTTTCAAAGGGCACGGCCGACTTCCTTCCCAGTCCTTCCCTAATCCGATGAGGCCGATGACCTCGCTGTCTGGTCTCCTTCCTCAGAACAACCAACCAACCAGTACCCATACTACACTGCTTTCAACCATCTGTGTTATAATTAGTTCCATTACGGTACTTTTGGTCTGTGAGGGAGGCTGGCGACTCAAGCAGGAATAGAAGTGCTATGCATAATCAAGAATTCAGCTTAGTCAGGTATGTAAGCAATATTTTTTTTTCATTTCAATACGATCTTTACTTACAATAACCTTAAACCACGGCCTAAAGGGTTCTCACCGACACTTCTAGGGAGTATTCTGTACGCATTATCGATTTACCTTTCAATTTTCTTTTCAGTAACTTATGTGAAATAACTGTGAAAGGTCTAGAATGGCAGGAGAAGCTGATGCCAATGAAGGCAATTCTTGTGAGTGGATGAGCTATTAAGGACTCTAGTGCCATTAAAGAAAGAGTAGAAACGCTATAGTGGTTAGCGCTTTTGGCCAGTAACACTGTGGTCCTGAGTTTGATTCCCGGCGACCACTTGAAATTTTTCTGTAATAGAAAGGTCCGGGAGCAAGGGCCACTCAGTCTTGTGAAGTGGACTGAAAAACTACTTGAACATATATCGGCCTCCGGGTCACTGTGACCACACACCGAGTGACTACCTGTGTAAGTGGTACACCTCCGCCAAATGGCAAAAACCTCTTTGAAGGTGGACGAGCTGTGGAAGTGCAGAGTACCCTTATTCCCTTGAAATGAGAAATCGCTTCTAAAAGCGGAAGAACCTATTCAAAATCACATAATGCGAAAGACAAGGGGAAACCGCCGCATTAATGTCCCTTGTGGTTTACCTAGTTCCACTGGTAAAAGCCTTTCATGGAATGGCTGTCTCTGAAAAGAAATATTCCGAACTAATATGCTCACAACCGGATCTCTGGGTGGACACTATCCCAGGAAAACAAAATTATACAAGAAGAAGACTCAAATTTCTCACCTGAGGATTGGAACTTGGAATGTTAGAACAACAAATGAGAAAGGTTGAAAAGTATACACATAGCATCAAGTAATTTAAATTTTGTAAGAAAATTTGACATTGAACCAGACCAGTAGCGTCACTACTCAATAGCGATCACTGGTTCTAGGTGTTATGGCTAATGTGTTTGGTTAGCTTTAGATAGGGAGAAGTATGGAGGACTCTCAAGTGTAAAGACATGTTAGTTAGAGCAACTTCAGATAGACAGAAGTATGGAGGACTCTAAAGTGTAAAGATGTGTTGTATGTCATGTGTACTAGATATATACTTACTTGCTACGGGCAGTAATGATTGTATTTGTAAGATACAATACTGAAAATAATAAAGGTAACGAAAGTGGTTTTGTTATCAGTGCAGTGCGGATATTCATAAATGATGACTGAAACAATGTATAGCACTCACATCTAATGATTTTGTAAAGCTAATTGTTAACGTATAATCAGTTTATTATGTGTTAATTGTGAGCATTATTAATTTTCAAAGAGTCAAAATACAAGTTTTAAAGTTAGTGCCGTATTGTTACTTACCACAAGTCAATACCAGTTCCCACATCCATGTCGTTTTTAGTTAACTATTTTGCACAAGAAGTTATTGTCTGTCATATTCGATGTAATTAAAATGTATGCTAAGCAACAGTCTTGCACAATAGCTGTATGGCAACTATATAATTTAAAATACAAACAGAGAGCAGTGCGAAAAGCATTACCATTGCCTAGATAAAGGTAAGAAATTTTATTATTACAGGGGTAGCACCCAGTAAGCACAGGGGCCACTACCTTGAAATGGATCAAGTTTTACTTCATTACCAGGGCCAATTTAAGATCAATAGTGTTGAATCAGATTCAGTGTTTGTGTTACGTAAATTCAGGCAGTTTTGGTTTGGGTTAAAGTTATTGACAGCTTACACTTTCGCAGTTCAGTAAGAGTTAAGCGCGCAAGCATGCACGTTCGCATGCCATTCCCATTCTAACATATGTGCTGCAAACTACTGCCAGTTACGCTAACTTAAACGTGTTTGTTTCAAGGTAAACTATAAAATGCCAACAACGAAATGAAGAGATACAATTAGCGCTTTAGTATGACGGGAAGGAGGAGCAGCATTGGTTTTAGGAGAGTACGGGATCAGATTCCGGAAGAAGTTTGTATACTGTACAAGACGTTTCTATTGATACGTCACGCCACTTTGGCGTCAGCATAATGAGCTGTTAGATGGAAGAGTCAGGTCGCAACAAGTATATAAAGTAATTTTTTAAACGCATGTCACAATTAAATAACAAATGACAACAAACACTTATTTTAAAAATCATTTTACACATTACTTGTAATCAAGTTATTTGCACATTGATTGTAAACGTTTTCACAAGGATCAGAGAAACGCGTTGCACCGTACAGAGCGAAACGGCACGGCCCAGTAACCACGCAGATGGCTCAGTATAAAATCCAGGGCGATTAACCACCCAAAATCCACTTGCCTAGTTGGTTGATTTAGGGGAAGGGGGATTTTCTCAGCCTCGTGATGACTGGGTGTTGTGTGATGTCCTTAGGTTAGTTAGGTTTAAGTAGTTGTAAGTCCTAGGGGACTGATGACCATACATGTTAAGTCCCATAGTGCTCAGAGCCATTTTCTGAGGGAGGGGGGGGGGGGGGGAAGGGACAAAGCAAGGTCTTCGGTCCCATCTGTTGTAACTGCGACCAGGATGGTCGCGGGTTATCAATGAGGGAAAGCACGGCAGGACCCGCGGAGAGGCCCGCGAACAACGACACAATGGGAGAGGATGGATACGACCAACAAAGGATAGAACAAATACAACAAGATCGAACAATGGAGTCACAAGGAAACAAACATGTCCACTCGTACACAGGACAAGGAAGTAAGCTGTCTAGCACGAAGCGAGGTGTAAACCGACGTACGTGAGATTAGACTGGCTGGTTGAGCTTTTTTTCTTTTGTTTATTGTGATTGGGGAGGGCTGTCAGCGGCACAATCCGCCGCTCTTCAGCCGAGTGACACAACTAAGACAAGAATAAAATGTGACATGTATAAGGCGATAAAAACGGGACCATAAAACAGAGTAAGGGGAGAAAATGGGGGTAAAAATACACTGACATGAAGAGCTGCCTGAGCGGGAGGTAGGCGCTTTAGTACGCTATCGGGGGCGCCGCTTTTGGCCACTGGGACCACGTGTTCCCCTGTGGCGCCCTCACACTAAAGGCAGGCCAGGAGGCGCACGCCGCCACAGCTTACGGCGCGATGGTGCAGAAACCTCTATGGGTCTTCGACGTCCATGACATCTGGCGCGGATTCAAATTCCGTGGCCATCGGTACCTGACCATCGAATTAGGGAAGGATGGGGAAGGATGTAGGCAGTGCCCTTTGAAAGAGTCCATCCTGGCATTCACCTGAAGCGATGTAGGGAAATCATGGAAAACCTAATCAGGATGGCTGGACATGAGTTTGAACCGTCGTACAAAATCCACTCAGTCAGCCTCATGTCAGCAACTGGCCCTGGATTGCCGCCCATGCACTCGCCATCACAGTTCACTTCTTGATGCCTACTAGAGCCATCACTCAACGACTAAGCCACTGGCCACTCCGAGACTGCTCGACCACACTCCCCACCGCTATCTGTGCATGCCCTCTAGAACAAGATACCGACTACTGCAGGCTAACAATGGATGGGGTCCAGCACGGTTCATCCTTCCCCACTTCAGGCTAGGGCTGTCCATATCCTTGGTGATGGACTTGAAAAAAAAATAGATACCATCTTTCTCCTGAGTGGCGTGCCCCCTTGATGTCTTGCTGTAACGAGATTGTATACCAGGAGACTGACTGGTTTCCACAAAACAGCGTGAAATGGCATCACCCTGCTCTCGTACACCAAAGTAACGGATGAAGGCTTTGTTACTGACCTTTGTTTTCAATGCATGCCGCCGCTTGTGATGACGCTGTGCCTATCGTCGGTGTGCGAGATCAGAGTGGTTCTTAATTCGCCTCCACTTCTGTTGCATAATTTCAGGAATGATTTTGTCCGGAGATCGTTCACGGACCACAAACTGGCCAAGGGCTAATTGAACGTGTAGGTATAAATAGATGATGTGGGTGTTGCCCTGATGACTTCATAATGGATCGAGTTAAATGCTAGATTCCGTCAAGGGAAGGATGTATTCCATTCGTTCTGAATGCGTGAATGGAATATTATCAGTGCAGAGTGAGTTGAATATTGGATATTGACCCTCTCCGCAAATGAAGGCTGGGGACAGTACAGAATCGTCGTGAAATGCGTTTTCAGAATAGAGCCTCTTGAAGTCTATGCACAAATTTGCCGGATCATTGTTACCAGCAAAGATTCTGGGAGGGCCAAAGATGGAAAAGATTTTAGACAAATGGCTGTTGGTTGAAGTGGCAGTAAGTGCGACTCTGTATGAGTCACAAAAATCTGGAAAAGACACCCACAGAAACGAAAATGTAACGGTTGCCGTCCCGAATCCATGGCCCGACGTACTTACTAAATAATTTTTCCTTGGGATTGCCGTCACGCGTGGGCTGAAGAAGACCTTTCTGAGAGGTAAATCTGGCTTCGCTGCCTTGTACTTCGCGCGCTACCCGATTAATCTGAATCTGCACATATCCTTGGCCATGTCAAGTGCTCTTTAACCTTCATAGTCGTTTTATGCACATTGAGATACCCCCAATTAAGGAACGATGAAAATTTTGAAAACAAATCCTAAAGTTGGTCATATAGCATACGATTCCTTTATTATACTATACCCAGACACCTGCTCTCTTGGAAGGAGCTTTTGTTTCATATGCTGAATTAAAGAGTCCTGGCTGTTTCTTTCCCTGCTAACACGGCCAAAGCAACCTGTATCGACAATACCGTCAATCCCCTGTATTCTTTATCACACTCCTCAAACAAGCGACTAAACCCAGTATGTGATTGTACGAACACTTAATGTGCTTCACACAGAAACGAAAAGCAGAAATGTGTACGGTCCGGCGTGCAATTCTTCCTGTTGTTTTTGGGACAGGTGAGGAGTCGGCTTAAGGGTTCTTCGTCAGTCTCAAGTGCGAACTGGCGGTGCTTCAAACATGAATTTTTTCAGGGCGAGCATCACTGCCAGGGCCGCTCTTTCATAGATTGAGTGCTTCACCTCAGCTTGGGAGAGGGCTCTAGAGGTGGAAGCCAATGGCCGACAAACACCATCTTGTTCTTGCAGTAGATCAGCAGCAATCCCAGAACTGGAAAAGTCGATTGGAACAACGAAAGGTTGCTCGAAGTCCAGGATGGCCAATGGATTACTGAGGGCCGCCTAAATGGCGTCCAGAGCGGACTGCTGACTTTCCCTCCTCTGAAAAATTCCTTCCTTCTTACATAAATTTTTCAAAGGGGCGGCCAGTGGGGTCAAGTTAGGCACGAAATCTCTGAGTAAATTTGCCATACCCACAAGATGGGTGACTCCCTTCATATTCTTGTGATGGGTGAATCTACGCATATCGCACGTGTTTCCTGATCACCATCGGTTGATACCATTTGCCCCAAAAAGGATATATGTTTGGGGGGCAATATTAAACTCGGATGGCTTAATAGTGAAACCGGTGCTCTGGAAGCGGATTAGGATCTGTTCCAGATGATGGATCTGCCCTTGGAAGGTCATTATGCACACAACCACATCGTCCAAATAAGTGTACACGATTTTAAACTTTAGATCATCTAAAAGTCGCAACAAAACGGATGGCTGCGTAAATAACCAGAAAGGAACTCTGTGAAACACATAAATATTGAAGATGGTGCAAAAAGCGTTTACATGCTTCCAATCTTCGGTGGGCGGAGAGTGTTGAAGTGTCTGGTTTACAACTATGACAGGGAACCATCGTTCAGCAGAAAACTAAGTAAAACAATTGTGTAGATTCGGTAGCGGCACTAACTCTAAAATCACCTTCTGATTAAGAGCTCTACAGTTCACTATCGGCGGAAACCGGCCCCTTGATATCTGGGGACCAAAAACATCGGGGAGGCATATGGTGAATTAGATGGACTTTTAATACCATTGTGGAGCATGTTACCCATGAGTTGCTCAAAGCTTTCATCTTAGGACATGAAGCCTATAAGGCTTCATGTCCTAAGACAGACAGGTATGTCATCGGTCAAGCTTATTTTGTATTTAACCCTATCCTTGTCCCCCAATTTCTCATTTAAGACGTCTTTGAATCGACCGAGCACCTCTAGTAATTCCTTAACTTCACTTGCATCCAAGTGACTAACCTAAACCCTGTACCTAGCAACACAGCGCCCTTGACCCCTGATACCCATTGACAAGAACACGAATGAGACTTCCTTCGAGGAAAAAATTTGAAGGAAAAACACCTATTAGCATAGTTCAGAACCAATCCCATTTAGCAAATGAACCCTTAACTATGATGAGCACCGTGGGCCTGGAAAAACTTCAACACAAAGACTTCACCGAAAAAAGCCCACCAGAGGCAACATCTGCCATTGGCAATACATTTCTGAGCCATAGTTCGTGAGGGAGGAAGCTTACATACAGCATGCACCTCAGATATCAATTGTAACCAGGTAATGAAAGACTGCTTCCAGAACCAAGCAAGGTACATTAAGGTGATTTAACTTCGCGCAAAGAAAGGAAGGGACTGATTCATTACCGTCACAATGCTTTGGTGCCAATGGAGCCTTGCGCGGTTCACCTGTTCGGACGGCCATCGCACCTTACCGGACATTGGTGTACAAAGTGTTCCGCTTCCCACAGCAAAAACAACCCCTCTCATTCGACAGCACGGGACCCATTTCTTTATTCCCTTGTTGTCTGCCGAGTCCGGTAACGAGAAAAATTTTCCCAAGTTACGTTTCTTGTCTGCAAACCATATACCTTCAATCTTAGAGACCAGTCCGTCTAATTACAGACGTATGGTGGGTTTCGGGGGAAACATCACACTCAAGCTACCTGTCTTCATTCCTTCTAAATATAGTCCATTGCATCCAAATCTAAAGCAGAGATAGCAGTTCGAATTTACTCAATATAAGGTACACGTATGAAACAAGGCCCGGTTCCTAATAAGGCCCACTCTCATTTTCCAGCATAGAAGGTTTGAAAACAGCGCTAAATGTCTTCGGTAGTGATAGTTTGTGACATCTAGCGGCCAAGGCAACATGTATTTCCGCACCCACATTCGTGCCGGCCATTTTACTATCGGTTGTTCAAATGGCTCTGAGCACTATGGGACTTAACTGCTGAGGTGATCAGTCCCCCATAACTTATAACTACTTAAATCTAACTAACCTAAGGACAACACATATATCCGTGCCCGAGGCAGGATTCGAACCTGCGACTGTAGCGGTCGCGCGGTTCCAGACTGTAGCGCCTAGAACCGCTCGGCCACTCCGGCCGGCCTATCGGTTGTGCTACGCCGATCAACGGAGGAGGGCTGCTTCTCACTCTAACTGTAGGTTTCAGCTAATGTAATCGTTTCGATTATGAAGCAGTTTTAGCGTATCCTGAGAAACGTATCCCGAGAAACCTCATGTACTATCTCTAAATTAAATCTAAATTATTTTATACATTTTTACTGAGCTATTAGTTGGTTGTTGCAAGAAATGACAAATGAAAACATTTTAAACTCCTTCTTGGTAATCTTTGTAAAGGGGCGTTCTGCATTTAGATCAATAATTTTTAGTAGCTATAATTGAAGTATGGTACTTCAAAAATATATATAATCATAATTTTACAGTCCTAATTCAGAAACGTCAGACTTACTAGAAGTGCTTGTTTTTCGATAGAGCCACGCCACAGCTATGGAAGCTGTTGGTGAAGGGATACCTGTCAGAGCCGCTTCAGAAACATACAGAATTCCTCGATGCACGTTACGCAATCTCGTAAGTTCTGGACTAACAACTAAAAGTTCGGGACGAAAAACGTGTTCGCCGGCCACTGTGGCCGAGCGGTTCTAGGCGCTGCTGCTGCGGTCGCCGGTTCGAATCCTGCCTCGGGCATGGATGTGTGTAGTCCCCTTAAGTTCGTTAGGTTTAAGAAGATCTAAGTCTATGGGACTGTTGGCCTCATATGTTAAGTCCCATAGTGCTTAAAGCCATCTGAACCATTTTTTTGAAAACTTGTTGGGACGAAGCTCAGAGGAGAGAACTTTGCCAAAGAATTTTTCCACTCGCTGAAGATGGGTATCCAATTACAGCAAAAGTGCTCGGAAAATGTGTATATGTATATTGTGAAAAACTAGTGTGCAGAATTCTTTTAATGAGACAAAGAGACTGGCTGGACGGAAGTGGCTCAAGCTCTTCCCACAAGGACACCCAGACATTGCAAGAAGGAAGGCACAACACCTGAATCCAGGAAGAGCTGCAAGCTAAACAAGAACATTGTAAACGATCATTTTCAGAAACTGGAAACGGTCTTGTCCGAATTACAGTTATTTGACAAACCCCACCTTATCTACAATATGGACGAAAAGGGACGTCGCCTCTCATTTCACCAGTATCCTGAAGTTTTAGCGAAGAAAGGTGAGAAACGCTTGCACTATGTTGTCCCAGAACATGGGGAAAATGTTACCATTGTCTCATGTGGGAATGCAATTGGGCAGGTTATTCCCCCTATGATACTTTTCAAAGGAAAGGGACACCGCCAGAATGAGAAGACTAGTTGCCACCTGGGACAGCAGTAGAAATGACAGATATGGGCTGAATTAATACTGTGACATTCATCAGATGGATACATCATTTTGCCTAATTGAAGCTTGAAAAAGTTGTTATTTTGATATTTGACGGGGCATCGTTACATTTGGATCCTGAAATTAGCGACGTTGCTGAAGAGCGCAATATCAGACTTGACTGCTTGCCCAGCAACATAACACATGACCTGCAACTCTGGATAAATCAGTATTCTTACTGGGATGACGAAGTTCAGCTGTACCGGTCTACACATGAAAGGGAAGAAAACAGAGCAATTAATAGACGTATGTCTGGAAAAATATTCAGCAAGGCGTGGCCAAAAGCAGTATCCCCAGTAAATAGCATGTATGAGTTCCATACACTGCATTTGCTCCCTCTCGTCCATCAGAGCGTCCTGACCCAGAAGAGGACATGACAATTGCCCCTGAAACGGAGAAACTGCCAGAGACTCAATCAGTCTCAAACGCTTCCCGAAAAAAGAGATGCCAGTCCATTGATTCCCGTTCATCACAAAGCGAAGTAATTCAGTAAAGGATAGTTCAAGTGACTTCAGTTTTCAAAATAGTGACGCAGCTGATGATATCGATTGTCCTTTCAAGGAAATTTTGCAAACCCCAAAGCTGAAGAAAAAATATCAAACGCCACGGAAGAAGGCATTAAATTACAAGGCGCAAGTCGTTTGCAAGACACTATTCACGCAGAATCAAACGAAAAGTGGCACCAACGAAAGCACTGGGTCTAAGGAAGATACACGTCGCAAAAAATTTCACTGTCAGTAAAGAATATGCAGAAAAAATACAAAAATGAGGACTCCGCTGAAGCAATCAGCAGCTCTGCCTCTAAGAAAGTGTTGCAAGAGGTTGGCTGGTTTTGTCACGTGTGCTGTGAAGACAGGGTATTCGACACGAGACTTTTCAAAAAAATGTATGAAATATGTGTATGGAGATTGTGTAGGGATGACACTCAAAGTGCGAAATTTCCTGTGCCCTACATGTCAAAAATGATTTAAATAAGCCAAACCAGTTTCATGAACCATTACTCATGTGATGATAGAAAATGTAATGATTATAATTATTTTTCCTATTACGATAAGGAAACATACTGCTATCAGAACAATTTTGATTGCTGATTAAATTTACTAATCTGAAGAGTTAATAAACAGTAAGTACCAACAGTTCTGTATGAAGCGTTTGTAGAAACAAGTAATTATAAAAGTCTGTGTATCATCCCATTCCACTTATTTCTAAAATAAAATTACATTACAACTCTTGCAGTGATTTCAAACAGTCTTGCTGCCATTTACACGGCCCAGGTAACATATGAACAAGATGTGGCTATGGGCCATATTAGGTACAAGGTCTCCTAACACGACCCATTTGCAAGAGTTAAACATTTTCTTTAAAGTGATGATATTAATTAAATAAACTTTCAATGTTCATTTATTTTTGAACTGAATATAGTTGATGTTGCACGTACGATCTCGGAATCTTACTACTTACACATACTGGATACGAAATTCCTAAACATTAGATGGGCCTTATTTGATACACGTACATTATTTCTCGATGCTCTCGTCTCAGGACTAAACAGGCAAAAGTTACTTATTAATAGGCTCACTCCTAACCCTTGGTATCAATCTTCCCTGAATGATCTTTTTCTTAGAACCCTCAGCGTTCCCTGCTCAGGTAATATTTCATAGACACTTTTCCTCAATGAATCCAGAGTTATGGGCTAAAGTAGCTGAAGGACAACCTGATGCGAAATACCAAGTGCGTCAGCATGAAATTCGAAACGGATGGTAAGGCATAAAAGATCCACCACTTTTCCAAGACCGGTAATCGATAGACCTGTAATCCCTCGAAGTACTTGTATCATTGGATTCGACAGTCTAGCAAATGATTCTCGTCTCGGTTGACCATTTCCCCCTTAACAACCTGATCCACTCATCTCTCTCAGAATTGGGCCACCCTCTTGGTGTATTACCCTAATATCGGCTCAACCCAGCATATTAAGTGAAACTTGTAATTCCTTGGCTCGCATGAGTAATTTTTGAATAACAACAGCTTGTTCCTTACTGGTCTTGCTTCAAATACAGAAACCGATTAACTCAATGATTAATTTGAGTTCACACTCTACGTACTTGATTATAGGTGGGAGTACTGATTTCCAAAATGTCAGTGTTCTCACACACACCAGAGAGAGTAGCAGAGTATATATCAGGAGATGGTCCTATCTTGCCAATGTTGCCAGCAGTAATGCATAACAGACACTCCAAAGCGTTGCGCAAGCGCGCTCCAAGTTACGCAGTGCATCCGCCACCTGACTGGCCGTGAATTTTTAGTTCATAAATGCATGCTATACCCAGGCAACCTCATGGTTCCGTTACCTCTGCACTATTATCCTGAAACGTTGGAAGAACGGTAGTGTATCCACAAGCAGAAACAAATATTTTCTTTTCTTTTTTAACTGTGAATAATGTTTTTAAAGGACAATTAATTAGTCACACCCAATAAACAACCCCGTTCTGCAGATATCATTGGTATGCTACAGTATTTGGCTCAGCATAAATACCCAGGCAACAACATGTAAAGGAATTAATTTTTCAAACACTATTCACAATTAGATAACAAATATCAAGAAACATCTATTTTGGAAGTTATTTCTAAGTAATCAAAATTATTCCTTCCAATAATACAACTGAATATTATACTTCTGCAGACTCTACAATCATTCTCAAAATTGAGTCACACGTCAGCACACCATATAAGTACTGGAGCGCCATGGTACAGAAGCGACAGAAATGTACACTAAAATAATAGCTGTCAAAATTCCAGGAGGGTTAATACATGCACATTCCCGGCACGGGCAATTGAAAGGAAGTACTGGAAGTCTAGTCACACGGTACATCGCAATAACCACCCAGGTGACTCAGTATGGGATCCACAGTCAAAGATAATGACTAGTGGCGGCAAGCAAAATCGATAGGAGCCTGTACGGATCAAATATCTATCAGCGACACCATGATAGAAATGAGAGTCTTGAAAGGACCAGTGAATGCGTTATTTGTTCAAGTGTACATGCCTATATCGGAAGCAAATGTGATAAGGAAGTGGACAAGATGTATGAACGGATAGAAGGTAGGAAAAGAGATCTTGTCAGAAGTAAAGCTGCGAGTATGGGGCGTGAGTCGTGCTTGGGTAGCTCAGTTGGTGGAGCACTTGCTCGTGAAAGGCAAAGGTCCCGAGTTCGAGTCTCGGTCTGGCATATATATAAGTTTCATATAGAAGAGGTATTTGAAGATAATGGAAAAGCTCAAATATGAGCAGTGATGACTGTAGACTGGAACAGTGTGGTAGGGAGATGAGGATGTGGAAATGTTTTTGGTGGCTATGGACTAGGACAATGGAATGAAGAAAATTTAGAATGATAGAATCCTGGCTTTTGGATTGGCATCACCTGCTTCAGGAAGCATAAGTGAAGACTGTACACATGGAAAAACACTCGTGATAAAGCCATATACATTTTAACCAATCAAGATTTAAAAACACCATGAGGGAGACTAAAACTTTCCCTGGAGTAGATGCCAATACAGATCACAACTAGATTGTAGCAATCATAAGTACTACACTGAAACATACTAAAAAGAAACAAACTGAAAGAAGCGGAATCTGACAAAATTGAAAAATGAAGATGCTTTACAAATAGCATGTAACAAAGCTTGGGAGGGATGAGACCGTTTGGATGTGTGAAAAGAATGGGTTACTGCCAGAGAAGCACTGCTAGAAACTTTAGAGAATGAAGTTGGGGAAGCAGAAAATAGGAGGATCAGAAAGGAATGAATCACACACATGCAATATATAAAATGGGTGAGTGGAGGAAGTGGGAAAATTACTCTGCAGGAGAAGGAAAATAACAATGTAGAAAATTGAACAATGATCTGAGGAGGACTACTGACAAACAAAAGCAGACTGGAAGAAAAATGTGAGGAAGCAGAACAACTAGAAAAGCAAGGAGAAAAAGATGAAATTTACAGAGCTGCAAAGTGTTTACCAAAGAAAGAATTGCGACAAATTAGCAAGGAATGCTAAACAAGCAGGGCAAGATAACAATGAGCGCATATACGTACATAGATCTATATGATTTTGCGGCTGATGATGAACAATTAGTCTTAGAAGATGCCACAAAATGTGTCGAACATCAGTGGGGACCACTTACTTTTACACATGAGAGCTTCTTAACGCCTCAGCAGTTGTTTCGTATTCTCATTCGCTAGCTTTCATGTTCATGGCAGTCTTATTCTTTCAGATCTCCTTTCTTCATCACGGTAACTATTCCGACCCTCTATGTTTATTTCGGCGTCCGCGCTTCCTCCTCCCTGGCAGCGATAATTCTAGGATTGCTTTTGGCCATCGTTCTTGCTCCGTTCTCCGTACATAGCCATACCATTGATGAGCTCTATTCTCAGTTCTTCGCACGACTGGTTGTTCGATATCCATTATCTCCCTAAGATTCTCATTCCTTCTTCGGTCTATCCTGGATATCCTGACTGACCGTCTTATTCCGTCCCTCTCTACCGCGTGTATTCGTCTTCTCTCCTGCTCACCGGGGATCCATCCTTCCGTACCGTATGTTAGTATACTTTCAACTACCGTTTGCAGAAACCTTTTCTTTGTTTTTTTGATATTGCTCGGCTCTACAGAATTACATTTGACATGGATAATCGATCCTAAGTACTCTATTTAAACTGCTTTACAGTTTTAATAATTCCTTGCAGAAGCGCTATATCCCTTCCATTTCCTCCCACTACTAGATATTCAGTTTTGCTCGTATTTATTCAACGCCAGGCTCGTTAAAACGTTGCCATTAACTTCTTTATCATAAATTGGACATCCTCTCTACCTTGTGCTATCAGTACGTGATCACTGGCATATAACAGTAAGTAACGGAAAGCAAATCCTAGTTATCCATCGTTCCAATATGTGTGCATATGCGAGGATAATCCCACCTCGTCGTCGCAGCTGAATCGCTTTCCGGCCAAATGTTCGTTTGACCTAGGGAACAGGTGATAGTCACTGGGCGCCAAGTCAGGACTATAGGGTGCGTGGGTGATTATGTTCCACTGAAACTGTTGCAGGAGAGCAACGGTTTGCCGAGCGATGTGTGGGCGAGCATTATCATGGAGAATGTGTACGCCGTTGCTCAACATTCCTCTTCTCCGGTTCTGAATTGCCCGTTTGAGGTTTTTCAGTCTCATAGTACCTGGCAGCATTAATTGTGGTCCCTGCAATTCAGTTCCGACGACGAGGTGAAAGAAGAGGTTCGTAACTTTCTAAACAGCATGGCGGCGAACTGGTATGACATAGGCATACAAAAACTGCCACAGCGTCTACAAAAATGCATCGACAGAAATTGTGATTAAGTCGAAAAATAGCTAAATGTTCAAGCTGTTAACTGATGTAAACTATTGCAGAAATAAACAAGTCTATGTACTTATAAAAATAGACCTTACTTTTGGATTAGCCTCGTGTGTTATAAGCAGGGTCGGCGAAATACTGCAGCCCTGTCTAAGTTGATGTTTGGAATTTCTCACTCAACTTTCTCCCTAACTTAACTACTGTTTGCGACTGGTGGAATATTCTAAGAATTATATTTTTGTGCTTCTACACCTACATAATACCTCACTTCTCATGGTGCGTCGATGGGTACAGAATCGTAAGGTTTTTCTAGGTCCGTAAATATTAGGTGTACTTTCTCATTCTTAGAATATGCCTGCTCACTTATTTATCTAAGGCTAACAATATGATCCATACAACATCGTCCAACTGTGAAACCTGCCTATTCCTCCCGCAGCTTTCTCTCAATCCTAACAGAGGACCAATAATAGAAAAATGGGAGGGGAGAAAACGATTCCTGATCTTAAGGAAAGGAAAAGGATGAGCTATGATCAAATACCATCTGAGGCACTGAAGCCGTAACGGAATGATGCCACAACTAGAATTACAAATCTAATCAAATGAGTATACGACACAAGTATCTGGCCTGAAGATAATCTTAAGGCAGTAATGGTTTCCTTACCAAAGAAACCAAATGGCAACCAATGTAAAGGTTATAGGACAATTAATTTCATATGCTATGTTTCCAAGGCTGCTATCAGAACAGTGCTGAGAAAAATAGGAAGGAAAGTAGAGGAGAATATAGGAGAAGATCGGACTTAGTAAAGAAGAGGGACTAGGATGATGGCAGAAAGATTTTCGGAAGTGAACCGAGATTGTCTCTTTTGTCGACTGGAAGAAAGCATTTGACACAATTAACTGTCGTATGCTGTTGAAGATTCTGAAAGATAGTAGTATAGATTAGTAGGATAGAAGGCTGATAAAGCAACTGTATAAGGGACAGAAAATGGTAGTTCGAGTGGAAGAAGGTGAAACTGAAGAGATGCGTATTGAAAGAACGTGAGACATGGCTGCTGTATGTCAGCGCCACTTTTCAATATAATTGGTGAAAAATTAATCAATAAGGCCTTGGAAAAATCAAAAGGGGGCGGAGACAGGATAAAAACCATCCATCAAGTCTGCTGACGACATGGCCGTGCTAGCAGATACAGACGAAGAACTGCAGGTAATTGTGAGGAACATTGTAAGTGTGGGTAAAGGGTTTGGGATGAAACTGAACACTGGCGCCGGCCGCTGTGGCCAAGCGGCTCTAGGTGCTTCAGTCCGGAACCGCTCTGCTGCTACGGTCGCAGGTTAGAATCCTGCCTCGAGCATGAATGACCTAAGATGTTAAGTCCCACAGTGCTTAGAGCCATTTGAACCATTTGAACACTGGCAAGACTAATGCGAGGAGAAGCGGAAAAAAATACTACACGATTAACATGTGACTAGATGAAATGGTATTAGAAGATGTTCAGTAATTCCACTATTTGGGAAGCTTGATAACTTCCGGCGGTAGTTGTACAGAGGAAGTGAGATGCAGGATCTCCATGAGAAACAGAGCGTTCGACAGAGTGGAAGGTTAGCTGACAGCCATTACACTTAGGCAGTGGTTTGCCAAACGTTCGCCAAATTTTCAACAAATGTTTTATGTGGAGTTTGTGGTCTTGTGGTTTTCAAACATGGATAGTCAGACAGAAAGAACGAGAATATTTAGAAAGTTCTGAAATGTCGTTGTAGAGAAGAATGGAAAAGTGAAGTGGATCGACCAGAATGAGAATGAGGAGGTGCTGAGCGAGATAGGAGAGGAGAGGATCTTCATGAAACTGATACAGAAGAGGAAAACATCTTGGATGGAACACATATTAGCTAGGAATTGTCCACTACAGAGAACACTGGAGGGGGAAAGCGGAAGGAAAAAGAGGGAGAGGAGGAAGAAGGTTTGGAGTACTAACAATATGTGAAGAGGGGAAGAAGTTACAAATAAATGAAGGAGGATGCTCAGTACAGAGAGATATGGAAGATGTTCAGTTGATACCTGTCTGAGGACAGATATACTGGAAGAAGAGGTACCGGAATGAAAAATGTTTCTATTCTGGCACTGAAAAGGCGAAAGTATCCTTTTACTAAAATGTAGACTTTCACGGCCGGAAATATCATGTCCATTATAATTATCCGGGCTGTTATGCCGTGGTCGGTTGATGAATTCTGTGTCTAGTAGTAGCGAGCCAGTGGGTGTGTTGGACCTTCCATCGAGCTACGGACCCCCTTGAAGACGTCTCCCGCAGTCGGAGACGAAACGTTGGGAATTGACACAGAATTCATCAGCCGACCACGGCATAACAGCCCGGATAATTATAATGAACATGATAGTATCCTTTGCAGAGTTAGGGAGTTGAAAGAAGGGAACTAGTTTCTTGACTTTCCTGACAGCTTAAAAGACATTTAAATCAAAACATCTTGAGATATTTTCGCTTTTTTACCTCTTAGTATTTGTCCCCATTTTATGTAATGCAGTGCATCGCGTCAATTAAAGTAACATAATGCTTGATTTCATGTCGTATAATATGACACAAGCCATGTCCTGCATTATGACACAACGTGTCATTAAAGTTTAGGATGCATGCATCCCCACTCTGGGATACTTCCTGTTATAGATGTACTCCCACATTCCGGATACGTTTTCTTGTAGATGTATCCCACTCTCTAGAAGCACATACATTTGTGTCTATTTGCTCTTACACCCCTCATCGTAGATGAAACAGGGGGTGGGTCTAAGAGAGTAGGATTAACTCGTATAAGAGTGCGAATACGTATGTCAAGATGTTTTGATTTATATGTCTTTGAAGCTGCCAGGTAATTCGGAATCTGATTACATTCTTTTACCTTTCTTACTCCGTCCAGGGCATATTCACCTTTTTTGTGCTACGGTAGGAGAATTTTTTATTTTGGTTCTCAACTTAAGTCTACCATAATTTTAGACATTAGACCACCATAGCTTGACAGCCGATATAGATTTTTACTCGGGCGACGACTGATCTGGTACAGTTGCTTTTTTTCATTGTCTTTCTAACTATTTTGCTTATGTCGTGGCAACGGATAAATTTTCCACAAAACAAATGGACGACCATTAATTGCGTGTATTTGCCTACCTTTTTACAAAATCTGATTCGCACAAGTCTGAAACATAGAAATGGCGTGCGTAAAAGACCTAAAAATTTTTTTTTGCCCGTAAAATCCGAAACTAGCTTATAGATTTATGAAAGCGAGTTTTCAATTTTATATTGAGAATGCTTTCGTTATTGATATGATTCACCTAAAACCGTTTCCACGCATTCAACTCACGTAAGAACGAACTTAACGTGAGACATTTAGCTCGACTCTAAGCCATCGTATCTTGACAACGGACAAAAATTACTGAATAAAAAAATCAGTCATGACTTTATCCATTTATCTACCTTCGTGCAAAGGTCAAACCGATTCCTACAAGTTTAAAGTGTAGTAAGGGTGCGCTTCAGAAACCAGCCAGAAAATCCAAACGATGCAAGATTTTTTCAGATGATTAAAGTTTAGGTTAGACCATGGTCCGACAGACCGATGAACGAAATTTGAACCATTAGTCTCGCTCCAGCCCGGAGTTATTTAGGGGTGACTATTATTGCACGTAAAATCCGAACTGTGCACATACAAATGGTGCCATTATCTGAGCATTACTTTCAGTCCAATTAAAATCTTTGGCAAAAGGAATTAATTAATTAGCACAATTTGCCTGGGTGTCAGCTCCGTTTCATCGTTCAAACCTAGTTTAACATAGTGTAAAATAAATACAGTAAGACAGACATCCAAAGGGCTATAAAATGGCCGATAGTCCAGGTTAAACGAAATACATTTTACTCCATTTTTCTAGCTCAAAGAGAAACTGGGCACCAGGCCCTACACAAAATGAGATTCTGTCCGCGGCTTTTTCAAAAATAAATGTACGACACTGACGCCCAAGTCGCCGAAGTAAAATTGTGTGGGAAGTCTTGCACGAGGGCGTTGTGAGACACAATGATTGTTTATTATCTGCAAAAGCATCAGCCGTTATTTTTTCTCGCTACAGAGCGACATGCTAAACGCATTACGATTACAGGATTTTGTTCTGCATGGTATGACAAAATTTTGACAACAGAATAAAGAGGAGAACGGTGGCGCTCTTTAATGAACGTCAAAAATTCGGGTTGTTTGATTCTGCAAATTTTTGAATTTATCTTTCCATTTCTACCTGATACTGTGAAGCTTTCCTGATTGTGTCATAGAGAAGAAGTGAAGACAAAAATGAACGCAGTCATAACAATGAAATGTTTCCTGGTACTCTTGTGCGACAGTACTCTGTGCACACTGTCACATTTATCACAGATCCTTACAGCGCAGTGTGGATGAATCCACACTTCTTGTAACTAAACCGTTAGTGGCTTTAATTCTGGTGCTTCTTTATGTAAGTGCTTTGAAAATCAAATCCCATAGATGGAACAGTATTTTTTTAGATTTCTTTGCTAACCAGGAAATCCTATCCAGTACGACGAAAGCTGTGAAGTTTTTACAAAGACAATACTGCCAGGGACTGTTCACGAAATTGCTATATACATCCACTTTCATATCTATCATCCAGTCAGTATTTCTTGCGGGAATTTTACTTATTCTAAAAATGGTTCAAATGGCTCTGAGCACTATGGGACAACTTCTGAGGTCATCAGTCCCCTAGAACTTAGAATTACTTAAACCTAACTAACCTAAGGAGACCACAAACATCCATGGCCGAGGCAGGATTCGAACCTGCGACCGTAGCGGCTGCGCGGATCCAGACTGTAGCGCCTAGAACCGCTCGGCCACCCCGTCCGGCTTACTTATTTTGCTTTGGGTCAGATACCTTAATACTGCTCGATTCCGCATCGTATCCCTCCTTCGGTAATTTGCACAGTACTGACATAACGTTTGACTGTTAACATCTGCTTGCACATTCAGGCACCTTCTCTGTCGGCTCTACCACACCTTTCTCGATCTCATTATCATTAAAATTAATGACACTAACAGGAAGTTTTTGAAGTTTATAGTGAAGACATTTTCCACAGTGACTTTTGCTGCTCGAACTGTGAGCTAACAAACCATGCTGCTTTGTACTATAGCTTGACTGTATCTAGTCACGTGACCAACTTAGTTTCTGCTACGGCTGTGTTACCACTTCGTCTCGCCAAGTAATACAACACAAACGTAAAAATGATCCTACCGGACCACAAAAAGGCGAATATGCTCCTGTTTATTAAAAGACTCTGACCGAAATGTAGGGTACCACCTAACTCATTCTAATGAACCTTTAAAAATTTATCCAAGAATTTTTACATGCCAACATATTCGCGCTATTTCTAACATGCAGATCACATGTCACTCCCAAAAGCTCCGCTAACTGTAACTCGCTGACACCCACAAGTCAATCGCTGTTAAGTCTCTCATAGCCATCCAGTCCCAATTATCACCCACTCAATCAGCCCAACTCATTCTCATTATATCTTTGTGTCTCTCTAACTTGCAGTGGACAGAGGTACAGGGCGCTCTCTTGGCAATGGGGTGTGAAACTGCCCATAAAGGTGGAAGAATCGGCAAAGATCGACTGCAGGAGGATGCAGAAGTCATGGAAACCACTGCATTAAAGACACATAACGTGTGTTCACAGGAAATGTGATCTCTAACTGAGAAGCTGTCACGATGATTTCTCCATTAGCAAAAGATACCTAAATAGTCCCCCAATCAGATCTCCGGGAGGAGATAGTCAAGGGGGAGGTGTCCAAGAGAAAAAGAATGAATGACCAACGAACGGATGAAGTTCTCCTAGTCGGGGCATGAAATTTCAGAAGTCTGAACTTGATGGGGAACCTACAAAATCTGAAAAGGGTTCAGTGAAGTGAAATGAAAAGACGACATGGATTTCTGGTCAGATGAATATATCAACGCCTACAGAAAATTGTGTAACACGAGTAGGATTCGATTTGAATAGGAAGATAGGACAGAGAGTGAGTTATTGTGAGCAATATAGTGATAGGATTCTTCTCATTAGAATGGACAGCAGACCAATGCCGACAACGATAGTTCAGGTACACAGGCCGATGTCGCAAGAGAAAGTGTATGCGGATACTGAACGGATAATTCAGTCGTAAAGGGAGATAAAAATCTAATAATCATGGGGGACTGCAATGGGGTTGTAGGGGAAAGAGTAGAAGAAAGGCTTACGGGACAATATGGTCTTGGCATTAGGAATGAGAGAGGGAAAAAAAACTAATTGAGTTCTGCAAAAAATCAGCTAGTAACAGCGAGTACACTGCTCAAGAATCACGAGAGGACGAGGTTTACTTGGAAAAGGCCAGGAGATAGCGGAAGACTTCAGATATCCTGGTCAGGCAGAGATTCCGAAATCAGATATTGGACTGTAATACGTACCCAGGAGCAGATATAGACTCAGACCACAATTTAGTAGTGATGAAGTGTAGCCTGAAGTTTTAGCGACAACTCAGGAAGAATCGAAATTAGTGAGATAAGGAAGAACTAAGGAATGAAGAAATACGCTTGAAGTTCTCTGGCTACAGACACTGCAGCGCTGAATAGTTCGTAAGGCAGTTCAATTGAAGGAGAATAGACATTTCTGAAAACGGCAATCACAAAAGTTGGAAAGAAAATCACAGGGGCAAAGAAGGTAAAGGCGAAAAACCATGGGTAACAGAGGAAATATTTCAGTCGATCGATGAAAGAAGGAAGTACTAAAACGTTCAGGGAAGTTCGGGAATACAGAGATACGAGTCATTTAGGAATGAAATAAATCGGACGTACAGGAAAGCTAAGGAGAAACAGGTGTATGAAAAATGTGAAGTAATCGAAAGAGAAATGATTGCTAGAAGGACTCACTTAGCGTACACGAAACTCAAAACAACATGTAATGTAATTAAAAGTAAAGATGGTAACATTTAGAATTCCACTGTTAAGTGTAGAGGAGAGACCATACAGGTGGAAATACTATACTGGAGGGAGAAGAGTTGTCTTAAGACGTGATAGAGGAAGAAACAGGAATCGATCTAGGGGATTCAGTACTAGAATCAGAATTTAAAAGATCTTTGGAAGACTTATGATCAAATAAAGCAGAAGGGATAGATAGCATTACACCAGAATTTCTAAAATCATAGAAGGAAGTGGCAACGAAACGACATTCACATTGGTGAGTACAATGTATGTGTTTGGCGATGTACCATCTGACATTCGTAGAGATATCGTTCACAGAATTCCGAATACTGCAAGAGCTGACGAATGTGAGAATTATCGCACAATGAGCTTAACAACTCATGCATCAAAACTGCTGACAAAAGAAAGTTGAGGATGTTGTTAGATGACGATCAGTGTGGCTATAGGATTGGTAAAGGCACCAGAGAGGTAGTGCTGAAGTTGTGGTTGGTAATGGAAGCAAAACTAAAGAAAAATAAAGACACTTTCTTAGGACCGGGAAAAAGTGTTTAACAATGTCAAATGGGGCAAGATGTTCGAAATTCTGAGAAAACTAGGAACAAGCTATAAGGAATGACAGGTAGTACACAATATGTACAAAAACCGAGTGTGAACAATAAGAGTGGTGGAAGATCAAGAACGAAGAACTCGGATTAAAAAGAGTGCAAGACATGGATGTAGTCTTTCGTCCGCTATTGTTCAATCTATACGTCGAAGAAGCAGTGACGAAAATAGAAGTTCAAGAGTGGAATTAAAATTCGAAGTGAAAGGAAATCAGTGAAATTGAAGAAGAATTACAGGATCTGCTCAGTGGAATGTGCAGTCTAATGAGTACAGATATGGAATGAGAGTAAGTGAAAAAAAAAGACTAAAGTAATGAGAAGTAGCAGAATTGAGAACAGCGAGATTGGTGATCAGAAAGTAGATGAATTTAAGGAATTATGCTTCCTAGGCAGAAAATAGCCCATGACAGACAGAACAAGGAGGACATAAAAAGCAGACCAGCACTGGCAAAAAGGGCACTCCTGGCCAAGTTTAGTAGTCTACTAGTTTCAAACACAGGCCTTAATTTGAGGAAGAAATTTCTGAGTATGTGCGATAAGAGCACTGCGTTGCATTGTAGCGAGACATGGACTTTGAGAAAAAGGGAGCAGAAGAGTATAGAATCATTTGAGATGTGGTGCTAAGGAAAAATGTTGAAAATTAGTTGGACTACTAAGGTAAGGAATGAAGAGGTTCTTCGCAGAATTGGTGAGAAAAGAAGTGCATGGAAAACACTGGCAAGAAGAAAGGGTAGGATGATAGGACATCTGCTAAGACATGAGGGAATGACTTACACGGTACTAGAGGGAGCTGTAGAGGGTAAAAACTGTAGAGGGAGAGAGAGACTGGAATACATCTCCAGTAAATAACTGAGGACGCAGGCTGCAAGTGCTACTCTGAGATGAAGGGGTGGCACAGGAAAGGATTTTGTGGCGCGCCGCCTCAAACCATTCAGATGAATGACTTAAAAAAAAATAGCGGTCACTGCACTACTTCCTCTCACTGACACTGGGCGCTGTTCCCTCTTGCTCTCTTACTGCTGCGCCGGCCGCGGTGGCCGAGCGGTGCTAGGCGCTCAGTCCGGAACCGCGCGACTGCTACGGTCGCAGGTTCGAATCCAGCTTCGGACATGGATGTGTGTGATGTCCTTAGGTTAGTTAGGTTTAAGTAGTTCTACGTTCTAGGGGACTGATGACCACAGATGTTAAGTCCCATAGTGCTCAGAGCCATTTGAACCATTCTCTTACTGCTACTATTTCATTCACTTGTTCAAATGGCTCTGACCACTATGGGACTTAACTTCTGAGGTCATCAGTCCCCTAGAACTTAGAACTACTTAAACCTAACTAACCTAAGGACATCACACACATCCATGCCCGAGGCAGAGGCTGTTTAGATTTTTATATTGGTAATGCCACGTAGCGCTCTGTATGAAAATCACTGGCTGTGCTGTGTGCAGTCTGTGGCTAGTTTGCATTGTTGTCTGCCATTGTATTGTTGGGCAGCTGGATGTGAACAGCGCGTAGCGTTGGGCAGTTGGAGGTGAGCCGCCAGCAGTGGTGGATGTGGGGAGAGAGATGGCGGAAGTTTTGAAATTGAAGTGCTATATATATTATGATTATTAAGGTAAATACAGTTTTTGTTCTCTATTAAAATCTTTCATTTGCTAACTATCCCTATCAGTAGTTAGTGACTTCCGTAGTTTGAATCATTTATTTAGCTGGCAGTAGTGGCGCTCGCTGTATTGCAGTAGTTCGAGTAATGAAGATTTTTGTGAGGTAAGTTATTTGTGAAAGGTATAGTTTAATGTTACTCAGGGCCATTCTTTTGCAGGGATCTTTGATAGTCAGATTGCGTTGCGCTAAAAATATTGTGTGTCAGTTTAAGCATAGTCGTGTATAATTTGTTCTAAGGGGACGTTTCAGCAGGATTCCAAACTGCGACCGTAGCGTTGACGCGGTTCCAGACTGTAGCGCCTAGAACCGCTCGGCCACCCCGGCCGACATTCACTTGTGCCCGTTGTTGTCTGTGGCTATGGCACGATACACGAGTGTGAGACCATTGTAATCTGCATACGGCACAGATGGACGATGAATGGTTGGGTAAACGTGTTTTGTAAACCACCACAAAGGAAATTACTAGAAATGAAAATGGCGTCCCTTCAAAATTCGTGAGTACTATTATGTGATCACTAGCTTCTGTCAGACTTCTCATCATTCTAAACCGTTGCAGCCGTTCTTCTCTAGCCTCAGTCAAGCGAAACCACGACCAGTACAGAGTCGATGTGAAAGATGCAAGTCAGTGTATTTCAGATACCTACAGCGAGATATGTGTCTCCATGAGCAACCTCGCTGAGTTCAGCTGATCTGTCATCAATAGTTCTGTGACCAATCATGCTAACGGAAGGAGAGTGCTGAAACGCCTAACGTACAGGTAACCAGGTTGCGATCATGACCGACCAAAGCTAGTAGGAAAAGTATCGTACCTACGCTTAGTTAAAATACTCTACCGAAGCCTATTCAACTTGTCAACCACGTTCCAAATTCATTACAGTGTTCGTTCTCCTAAAACGTGAAAATTAGACGCAAAGTACAGCGCTACAATTTTATCTGCAGGTGTATGTGGGGCCGTCATAGAAGTGAGCTGAAAGAGCGACAAGCTGCGCAAGTTGTGAGCTGCGGGCGACTTTGAGCTAAGTCTGGCGGGTGCGGGCCGGAGGGAAGCAATTAAAATTACTCGCCACTCCACTTGAGCGCCGTTCGCGGCCACGGCCGGTGTCGTTATAAAGTTTTAGCAATTTGCGGCGCGTAACGAGCTGTCAAGCCGGCGCCGGCGCCGGCGCCGCCGACGGCCGCCCTAATTGTTTACGAGGCGCGCCATTGGCTTAGAACAACGGCGGGCAGGGTGGGCGCCGCGTGGAACGAGATTGAAGTCGCCGTTCTCCTGCCGGCGCCGGGCGGGCAACTGGTCCCAGGCCGCACCGCCGGCGAGCGCAGAAGCGATAAACAAATTGCCCGCTCGCTTACTGCCGTAATTTGTTTACTGCGCTGCGTCTTTACGCGTCCGCGTCTCGGCGTAAATAAGGAAAGAAAGCTGCATCGAGGGCTCCGCCATATTTCCAGTTCGCAAACAGAAAAGGGGGGCCATACATACTGCCATATTGTGGATAGGAGTGGAGAAAACCGTCGATACCGGTATTCCAGTTTGGGTCACCGGCATTTTTTAGTGTTTGTTTGGTCTCTGTTATAACAGATGTATTACTAATAATTATGTAAAAAAAGAAACTCGATTAGTCATAGCAGCTATACTAAAATTTATCGTTTTTAAATAAACCTCAATTTTTTTAAAGTGCTTTTAATTGGGGAAATTTGCTTTGGTTTGAAATATTCTGTCATTATAGAAAATAGGAACACCGATCTGTACTATTTAAACAACAATGCAGGTAGAAACGACCAACAGTCTGGTACATAAAAATAAACGTTATTTATAGCAAAATTGTAGCTGTCAATGTTTTATTCGAAGTTAATTGGTCTTTAAAATGAAACAGAGGGAAGTTGTAAAAACAAAAATCTATCTACCTATACCCGGATCCCGCTCCAGCTACTGCCGGGTCTGGGTGCTGACGAGTCCTCTCCATTTGACTCGGTCCTCCCACCACTTTTCTTCCTCCACTTGCTGCCAGGTCACATTTCTCCTTTCCACAGATATTCTCACTCCCTTTTTCCACCGTGTTCTTGGGCGCCCTCTACGTCTTTTCCCATCCATCTTTAGTTCTTCCATAATTTTAGGGAGTCTCTGCCCATGCATCCCTTTTGACATTCCCCTACCATCTTAATGTCTTCTTTTCAATTTCTTCTCTCATACTTTCTTGTTTAGGGTCATTTCTAATCTCTACATTCCTTACTCTGTACATTCTTGTTTTTCCCTTAACTGCTCTGAGAAATTACATTTCCCCTGCTTGCAGTCTGCTCCAGCCCCTTTCTGTCATTGTCCATGTTTCTCCACCATTGGTGACAATAGGTGACAAAACAAAAATTTAAAAAAAACACAGGTTTATCACATAGCGCTAGAAAATGCAATTTCCTAAAAAAAAAAGGCAAAACGAAAACTTATCAAACGTCGCTTCAATACTTTGTCAAGCTTATATGAAACATGTTTTCGTTGTTACGGAAAAACTTTCTCATCTGTCAGTAATAACAGGAACCTCTGGCCTTTGGTCGTGATGAAGAACATTCTATTTAATACAAAATAACAACAATAATTATTTACCGTAATTACTTCGGTTGAATAAAAGTGCAGAAGGTACTCGAGCAGCTAATTTTTACTACTTTCAAAATATAATTTACATTTTGTAAGGATATAAAAATCGTGGTGGAGTAACACTGAAAAAGTGCGGTTATAATGATGCAAATAAAAAAAAAAGAGAGAGAGAAATCGTTGGCTCTCACTTCCTCTCCCACACTTTCATTATGTTACTCTATCTACCAATGCTACCAATACTAATAATTGGCAACCAATGCTGCACATTCGCAATAAAGTCATGAGATGTTCAATTGACTCTTTTATTAGAACATGTTACGCGTTTCGGGATGACAACCATCTTCAGACATCACAAACTTAAACTCCTTCCTAATCAACCAGGCGTGCAACCTTGACAACTCAAAGAAAGTGTCCAGTAATATATGAATATAACAGCAACTTTGTCTGTCGTTCTGTTTCACTGCGATGTGGGGCAGGAATTCTTCGTTCGGTCTGCCGCCAGTTGTGTTAGTTCATTTAGCGTTACCCAGGGTGCACCACGTGGAGGCGAACTAACTTTACAAGGTTGCATCCCGCATAGTTTCTGCGTCTAGAGCCCCACGAAATAGAAAGCACACAACAAAAGTGAAGAAAGACTTAAAAACATTAAAAAGGACCCGTGCAATAGACTCAGAATATTCATCAGATATTCGCATCGAGGAGGTTACCAATGCCCTGAAGAAGGTTAAATCAGGCAAAGCTCCGGGTTTCGATGGTATCCACCCTGAGTTCCTCATACATGTTGGAGCCTACACAAAACAATGGCTGGCTAAGTTCTTTACGGACATTCTCCAAGTGGGTAACATTCCTCCCTCACTTAAACGAGCAAAGATCATCGCAGTCCTGAAACCTGGTAAACCAGGCGATAGACCAGAGAGTTACCGCCCCATTGCCCTTCTCAGTATGGTATATAAATTACTAGAAAGACTGCTCCTCAACAGAATAGGCCAGACTATACTCAAAAAAGTCCCTATCGAACAAGCAGGATTCCGTCCATATCGCTGCTGTACAGATCAAGTCCTATCACTGACAACATATATAGAGGCGGGGTTCCAGAAGAAAAATAAAGTAGCTGCAGCATTCGTAGACCTAACAGCAGCCTATGATACAGTTTGGAAACAGGGGCTCATGTACAAATTAATCTGTGCCGTCCCCTGCAAGAAGATAACCAACCTCATTGATGATATGTTGTCAAATAGAACCTTCCAAGTAATAATGGGGAATGAGAGAAGTAAACAGATGAAACTCAATAATGGACTCCCACAAGGCTCTGTCCTTGCACCCCTTCTTTTCAGCCTTTACATCGCTGACATGCCTGCAACCAGATCGCGCAAATTTGGTTATGCTGATGACTGGGCTCTAGCAACAGCCCACAGAAATATAGAAACTGCCGAAGATATCCTTACGAGTGACCTAGGGATTCTCAGCGAGTACTTTAAAAAATGGAGGCTACAACCTAGTGCTACAAAGACGGAAGTATCTGCCTTCCATTTGAACAACAAAATGGCCAACAGAGAACTACAAGTCTATCTAGACGGGAAATTACTAAATCACAACAAACACCCAAAGTACCTTGGGGTTACCCTAGATAGGACACTAACATTCAAAGAACACCTGACGAAAACTGCAGCGAAACTTAAAACACGCAACAACATATTGCAGAAGCTCTGTGGCACCACTTGGGGCTCCACAGCATCTACCTTAAGAACATCCGCACTTGGCTTGGTGTATCCAGTGGCAGAATACTGTGCCCCAGTGTGGCTCAACAGCAAACACACACACATGGTAGATAGCCAACTTAATGCAAGAATGCGTATTATATCAGGCACAATCAGGCCAACTCCTACAGTGTGGCTGCCCGTTCTCAGTAACATAGCCCCTCCTAACCTGCGCCGTGAACACGCTCTGGTTAGAGAATTTCAAAAAATCATGACCAACCCTCAATTACAAATCCATGAAGATACTCACGACATCCAAGGAAACCGACTCCGGTCTAGGCATCCTCCACTAAAGACCGCACAGGCTCTGAACCAAACCAACTTCAAAATAAATGACCGATGGAAAGAGGAATGGGAGAGCAGAACAGTAGTAAACTGCCACAGTATGCCATGCATCTTTAGTAAACCAAAAGGATTTGATTGCCCTCGCAAAGTTTGGTCAACTCTTAATCGCATCAGAACCAACTGTGGGAGATGTGCCGACTCCTTACACAGATGGGGTAAAGTTCCTTCGGCCGCTTGCGACTGTGGCGCTGAGAGACAGACGGTCAAACACATCGTGCAGGAATGCCCACTAAGGGCATACGAGGGTGACCCACAAGATTTCCTAATGGCGACCCAAGAGGCAATCGACTATTTACTATCTAAGCTGGACGTCTGCTTGTGACTGGTCTTCTGTGAGTGTAACGTTACAATTGGCGGTGTCCTTATATACAAACTGTTATTTATTGCTCTGTTTATACATATGTGATTTTTTTTAATCGTGTTGTTTCTGTAATTTTTACTGTGATGTTATGAGCCATACGCTAAATAAATAAATAAATAACAGCAACACAAGCAGTCTTGAAGCAGAGTATACGCTCTGAGGAATGGCAGCCCATTCTTCACGGAGTTCTGCACTGACGAGAGTTACCGATGTCGGTCGGTGAGGCTTGCAGAAAGTCGGCGTTCCAAAACATCCCAAAGGTGTTATATAGGATTCAGGCCAGGACTCTGTGCAGGCCAGTCTATTACAGGGAAGTGCCACAGGCCGTGCATTATGAACAGGTGCCCGTTCGTGTTGAAAGATCCAGTCACCCTCTTAGAAATGCTCTTCAACAGTGGGAAGCAAGAAGATGCTTAAAACACCAATGTAGGCCTGTGCTCTGATAGTGTCACGCAAAACAATAAGGGGTTCAAGCCCCCTACATGAAAAAGACGACCACACCATAAAAAAACGCCCCCGAAATTTATTGTTGGCACTACACACGCTGGCAGATGACGTTCACCGGGCATTCGCCATATCCACACCCTGCCATCGGATCGCCCCGTTGTTCCTGTTGTGACTTGGCAAGACAGCCAAGTCACTATGCGAGGGTGCCGAAAAGCACGCGTTAAGCTCACGCAGACTGGCGTGAGGTCTGGAACAGTGAAGTAGTTGAGTCTAGTAAGAAAAGAACGTAGTTGCTGGAATACTTAACTTTAATCCATTATTGTTGTACATCTATCGTTACTGTACATGCTTCATTAGATACATAGCAAAGGATAAATGGCGCCTTGCTAGGTCGTAGCAAATGACGTAGCTGAAGGCTATGCTAACTATCGTCTCGGCAAATGAGAGCGTATTTGTCAATGTAGCTTCGCTAGCAAGTCGGCTGTACAACTGGGCGAGTGCTAGTACGTCTCTCTAGACCTGCCGTGTGGCGGCGCTAGGTCTGCCATCACCGACAGTGGCGACACTAGCGGACCGCGGCCGATTTAAAAGCTACCACCTAGCAAGTGTGGTGTCTGGCGGTGACACCACAGTTCCACTGTTCAATTGTCCAGTGTTTACGCTGCTTACACCAAGCGAGGCGTCGTTTGGCATTTACCGGCGTGATGTGTGGCTTATGAGCAGCCGCTCGACCTTGAAACCCATGTTTTCTCACCTCCCGCCTAACCGTCATAGTACTTGTAATGGATCCTGATGCAATTGGGAATTCCTGTGTGATTGTGTGGATAGATGTCTCCCTATTACACATTACGACCCTCTTCGTCTGTCGGTGAACAGACGAGGTCGGCCTGTACGCTTTTGTGCTGTACGTGTCCCTTCACGATTCTACTTCACTATCACATCGGAAGCAGTGGACCTAGGGATGTTTAGGAGTGTGGAACTTTCACGTACAGACGTATGACACAAATGACACCCAACCATCTGACCACGTTCGAAGTCCGTGAGTTCGGTGGAGCGCCCCATTCTGCTCTTTCACGGTGTCGAATGACTACTTAAGTCGCTGATATGGAGTACCTGGCAGTAGGTGGCAGCACAATGCACCTAATATCAAAAAGTATGTTTTCGGGGGCTTCCGGACACTTTTTATCACATAGTGTATGTTAGCACAAAATACGTCGAAGCAAATAATCGATTGAAACATAACAAGCATGGATTATAAAAGTAACGTTCTTCCGAAACAAAATTGACTCTTTAATTCACCCGTAAAGTAATGAGTGCTACTGACAGAAGCTCTCAATTTGATTCCAGATTTCTAGATTATTAGGTGGCTTTTATGAACGTGCCTCACAAGCGGCTTCTTATTAGATTTCGTGTCTATTGAATACCGCCTCAGTTGTTCGACTGGATTTGTGATTTCCTGTTACAAAGGACACACCTCGTAGTTTTGGAAAAGGTATTTGTTTCTGTTGTGGCTTGGCAAGACAGCCAAGCCACTATGAGGAGGAAGCCGAAAGGCACGCGTTTAAACTCACGCAGGCTGGCGTGAGGTCTGGAACAGGCAAAGTAATTGAGAGTAGCAAATAAAGTACGTAGCTTCTGGAATACTTAACTTTAATCCACAATTGGTGAACATCGCTCTTGACGGTACATGTTTACAGCATCAATAGTAACTGGTAATGGCGCCTTGCTAGGTCGTAGCAAATGACGTAGCTGAAGGCTATGCTAACTATCGTCTTGGCAAATGAGAGCGTAATTTGTCAGTGAACCATCGCTAGCAAAGTCGGCTGTACTACTGGGGCGAGTGCTAGGAAGTCTCTCTAGACCTGCCGTGTGGCGGCGCTCGGTCTGCAATCACTGATAGTGGCGACACGCGGGTCCGACGTATACTAACGGACCGCGGTCGATTTAAAGGCTACCACCTAGCAAGTGTGGTGTCTGGCGGTGACACCACAGTTTCTGTTTGTGTTGGATCAGAAGATTAGTTGAATTCCTTAAAATATTACGAACTATTCAACATTGTTAATAATTTTCAAAATTTTGTACAAGATGTAAACAATGTTAAAAAGTATTCAGGCTTATCGTTTAGAGATAGCAAGTAAAATATTTTATTACCATGGGCTACGTAAAACCATTTCTTTAAAAAATGTGATGAATATTTATGTATTAATTGCAAATACATATGGCACCAGAATTTTCTCCTGAGTACTTTATCTTACTCATGAAAATGTCTAAGCCTCGGTACCCTAAGTCTAGCTACGGCTAAAATAAAAAAAAAAATCAAGTTTCGTCTGCTGTTTTTCCACTGTTTTCACTGTTCTCAGTTAACATTTGGCTTTCTATTAAAAAGTAATGAGTCCCACTTCTGTTATTGACACTAAATGCCCTACTTTCCGATGTCATACAAATACTAATAACTTTGCTTTAGGAAAAATATGGCAATTCTCTGGCTCCTACATGAAACGTCCTATCTGATTTTCGTGATTAGAAATAACAAAATGCGCGACAGACTTATGAACTCTGTTCAATTAAAATCAAATACCTCTGTTTCTCGGCTGCTCTAGTCGGGTACTGGGAAGAACTAGAAGAAGTTTAGCAAAAAATAACATAACAACAACAAAAGTTAGAGCCATGCCATAGTATTCGTAGTTGAATTTAGTAATCTCTGGAAGCCGGAGTAGCTTTCGCTCGCACTTTGAGCTCTGCTGGTGCTGCTTACACTTGGCGTGCTCGCTTTTCAGCGTCTACAATCCGCACTAACAGAGAACAGTATAAAGGGACATTAGTCATTGCACTAAGTTTTACAAACGAAAATTACCGTAAATTAAGATGTGATTTTCTACTTGTTACTCCGTGTTTAAAACTGCAGCCAGTTCAAAACTTATTACGAGTAACTTTTTGAAGATAAACGCTTACAGCCTACTTGTCTAATACGCGAACAGCACTTGCTGCACCTTCGCCAATCGACATAAAGTCAGTCAGTAACAGTTCAGATTTGTTGAAACCACCAGTTTTCTTCAAGCTAGAGCAAAGGCAAAAGAAATAAAAACCTTCGTAAAATACGTGAAACAGAATATACAATAACTAAGCTACAGAGATCTGGTGATTAATAAAAGAAATTTAAAGAAGTAGATATTGAAAAAAAAGTAAAGAAAAAGAATTAGCTGCCGTCTTTAGAACTGCAAAAACTGGAGTAACCATACCATAGTCAGAATGTTCGAAAGCACTTAGTGTAGTGAGAACTTTTTCATATGCTGCAAGTGTCTTCTCATATAAGCTGCAGTTTGTTTGACTCAGATTTCAAGCATCACACGCATTGAACGTCTTCAAACAAATTCAGAAAGGTTACGTCAGATGAAAGGGTAATTTGGCAGTAGATACCAGTTTTCACATTTTCGATGCTCTAAATCTACAACATATCCGCAAGCCACCTAATGTTGAGTGGTAGAGGGCACTTCTGGTACCACTAAATGATCCCCCTACCCTGTTACGCTCGCTATTGGCGCGTGGAAAGAATGATTATCGGTAAGCCTCTGTATTGGCTCTAATTTCTCGAATTTTCTCATCTGGTTACTACGCAAGATGTATGTGGGACGAAGTAAATGTAGTCTAACACTTCCCGGTAAGTGCTCTCTCTCTCTCTCTCTCCCTCTCTTACTCTCTCGAAATTTCAGTAGCAAACCTTTCCGTAATACACAATACCTCTACTGTAACGTCTGCTAATGGGGTTTGTTGTAATGCTCTCGCGACGACTAAGCGATCCCGTAAAGAAACACGCAAATCTTCATTGCAATCATGTCAATCTCTTGTGAGTATTGCTTGAAAAAGAATCCCTTACTGATAAACAATACACACCAGTATGGTCGAACACGCGCCTTATAAATCACCTGCTCTGTGGATGTGTTACATTTCCTTACGATTCTTCCTACGAATATGAGTTGGGCAGTAGCATGGCAGCGCTGATTCTGGAAAGTATTCATATAATTTACGACTTGGCCTCTGACGCCTGAGAAGGTAGCAATTTATGTAATTGGTTACTAATTATTCTCTTTCGTAAGAGTGCTCTGTGTCTATTTGTCTCTCACTCCATCCCCAGCGTTTTAGGGAGGGGCGGGGGTGTGAGGGTCCCTTAGCTTCTGAATATCGGTGCCTTTCAGCCAGTGGGACCCTTAATTCAAGAACTGTGTGTTAGTAGCTTTTTATACTATCAGCACCTGACTCCATTACTTGGAGCTGTAATCATGATGAGCAGTAAGGAGCAGCCTCGAAGAATAACAGGAAGATTGCATTTGAAATTGAGTACTAAATCATTATTATTGTTGCTGGTTATTATTATACGTTTCTGCATGTATACTTTCACTACTGTTGCAGAACCACATGACTCCATGCAGCCACTATCAACAGCAGCAGCAGCAGCACTAGAGGCTGTGCTCCGCGGCCCGTTAGTGTCTGACCAGCAGCAGCTGCAGTCTGCATGTGAGCTCCCTGACCTGATGGCGCCTGATCGAGCCACATCTTTTTCCAGTGGCAACCCACAGATATGACACTCAACGGGTTTACTGTACAATTCCCAGTTCTTCTGCAAGTCAGTCATTGGAATGTTGTCGCTGTAGTAGTGAGCCGGCCGCTGTGGCAGAGCGGTTCTAGGTGCTTCAGTCCGGAACCGCGCTGCTGTTACGGTCGCGGGTTCGAATCCTGCCTCTGTCATGGATGTGTGTGATGTCCTTAGTTAGGTTTAAGTAGTTCTAAGTTCTAGGGGACTGATGACCTCAGATGTCAAGTCCCATAGTGATTAGAGCCATTTGAACCATTTTTGTAGTAGTGATCAATATCCCATGCGAGGAACAAGTTGGTTGGTTGGTTGATTTGCGGGGAGGGGCCAAACAGCCATGTCATCGAACCCATGGGATTGCGGAAGGATGGGGTAGGAAATAGGCAGTGCCCTTTCAAAGGAATGATCCCGGTATCTGCCTCAAGCGATTTAGGAAAATCACGGAAAACTTAAATGAGGATGGCCGGACGCGGGTTTGATCCACCGCCCTCCCGAATGCGAGTCCAGTGCGCTAACCACTGCGCCACCTCGCTCGGTGAGGAGCAAGTAGACACTCGAAGTAAATTACAAAAGGAAGACCCTCCTGTGGCCCATTGTGAAAGTGATCCCTCACCCTCCCACAAGACCTTCACAAAACGACATGTGCTGTGTATGGTGGTTGCATTCCAAATTGTTAGCACATGCAATTCAAATCTTACTAATGTCTATATATGAAGGTAGTATCTGTTCCCGAAAGAACAGTTACCATTAATGAGCATGCAGCTTTCGCTAGAATGATAATTAAATGTACACACTACCTGCAAACAGGCGTTGATATACTTCATTGGGGACATGTTGAAAATGTGCGACCCGAACGGGGCACGAATCCGGGATCTCCTTCTTACATGGCAGACTCTCAATGCATCTCAGCCACCGAGGGCCTACAGGGACTTATCCCTTGCACGCTCCCAGTGAGACCCTGAGGATGACATGGCGGTCGGATGGTCCCGATGGGCCACTTGTGGCCTGAAGACGGAGTGCTTTTTATGATAAATTGAGAACAACATATCCGGCAAAGGATGGTTACTAACGAGGAAACGGAAATTGGTACTCTTGCCACTGTGGTTCAAGATCCTTGTATTAGTTTGCGTCAAATCGCTTGAGCCAGATTAGAGTTGTTCGTGTTCTGTATCACCATAAATATCAGTCTCTACCAAGAATTAACTGGCACGGAATGTACGCGTCGCATTTAATTCTGACGATGAGCTCAATTTCAGATTCATAGGGATGACACATATATTAATTCGATTTTATGTATTGACATGGCTACATTCGCGAACCATGGAAATGTTAATTTTCGCAACATGCATTATTGGACATCTGAAAATCCATGTTGGCAGCAGCAAGTTGCACACCAAAAACCGTGGTCGGTGAATGTATGGTGGGGAATTCTGGTGGACAGAATTACAGGCCCCTATTTCATCGAAGGAAATCTTAATGGTAGGAAGTACACCACATGCCTGCAAGAAACATTAGGTCTGTTATTGGAAGAAATATCTTTAGGAGGAAGGAACAGAATGTGGTATCAACACTATCGGTATCCGACACATTTTTTGCTGATGGCTAGAAATGAGTTGCAGAGACAGTTCCCAATTCGTTGGATTGAACGCGAATTCGATGTGTCGTGTCCGGCTCGTTCGCCAGGCTTGACGCCTCTGGATTTTTTCTTGTGGGGATTCGTAAAAGACATTGTTTATAAAGACGTTCCATCTACACCTGAAGGGATGCGAGAGAGAATAGTCAGAGCATGTGCTTTCGATAAGGTCCGATATGATATGGAATAACACTCAATCCATGATAAGAAGATTGCAGCACTGCACTGATACCAAAGGTCATCACTTCGTAAACCTACTGTAAATGGTCGTTCATGTCACCTTTTTGACCTTCGTTCACCTTCAAAGATGTTACTGTTACACATAATTGGATTCGTCTACATAGACGTTATCAGTACCAAACTATAGAATCCCATTTAAAAATAACAAAGTTGACCTTCATATTATTCTTGGTGGCAACAGTTAGTGACTCACCCTATATATACAGGGTGGTCCATTGATCGTGACTAGGCTAAATATCTCACGAAATAAGCGTAAAACAAAAAACTACAAAGAACGAAACTTGTCTAGCTTGAAGAGGGAAACCAGATGGCGCTATGGTTGCCCCGCTAGATGGAGCTGCCATAGGTCAAACGGATATCAACTGCGTTTTTTTTTAATAGGAACCCCCATTTTTATTACATATTCGTGTAGTACGTTAAGAAATATGAATATTTTGGTTGGGTCACTTTTTTCGCTTTGTGACAGATGGCGCTGTAATAGTCACAAACACATGGCGCACAATTTTAGACGAACAGTTGGTAACAGGTCGATTTTTTAAAATTAAAATACAGAACGTAGGTACGTTTGAACAGTTTATTTCGGTTGTTCCAATGTGATACATGTGCCTTTGTGAACTTATCATTTCTGAGAACGCATGCTGTTACAGCGTGATTACCTGTAAATACCACATTAATGCAATAATTGCTCAAAATTATGTCCGTCAACCTCAATGCATTTGGCAATACGTGTAACGACATTCCTCTCAACAGCCAGTAGTTCGCCTTCCGTAATGTTCGCACATGCGTTGACAATGCGCTGACGCATGTTGTCAGGCGTTGCCGGTGGATCACGACAGCAAATATCCTTCAACTTTCCCCACAGAAAGAAATCCGGGGATGTCAGATCTGGTGAACGTGCGGGCCATGGTATGGTGTGACTTCTGAAATTTTCCCGGCGTATTTCTTCTTCTAATAATTTCCGGGTATGCAGCCGGATCCCGTCGACATTCTGCCACGATATTTCGGCCCAGAGACGTCCGGCCATCATCAGGTGAGTACACAACTACTGAAGAGCCCAGGTGCAGTCGCGGTATTTATGCCGAATCTCGCGCGAGATTCGGCATAAATACCGCGACTGCACCTGGGCTCTTCAGTAGTTGTGTACTCACCTGATGATGGCCGGACGTCTCTGGGCCGAAATATCGTGGCAGAATGTCGACGGGATCCGGCTGCATACCCGGAAATTATTAGAACATGGTATGGTGCTTCGACGACCATTCCACCTGTCATGAAATATGCTATTCAATACCGCTTCAAGCGCACGCGAGCTATGTGCATGACTTCCACCATTTTGGAAGTACATCGCCATTCTGTCACGCAGTGAAACATCTTGTAGAAACATTGGTAGAACATTAAGTACGAAATATACTGCACCATTTAGATTGCCATCGATAAAATGGGGGCTAATTATCCTTCCTCCCATAATGCCGCACCATACATTAACCCGCAAAGGTCACTGAAGTTCCACTTGTCGCAGCCATCGTGGATTTTCCGTTGCCCAATAGTGCATATAATGCCGGTTTACGTTACCGCTGTTGGTGAATGACGCTTCGTCGCTAAATAGAACGCGTGCAAAAAATCTTTCAACGTCCCGTAATTTCTATTGTGGCCAGTGGCAGAACTGTACACGACGTTCAAAGTCGTCGCCATGCAATTCCTGGCGCATAGAAATATGTTGCAGGAGCAATCGATGTTGATGTAGCATTCTCTACAGCGACGTTTTTGAGATTCCCGATTCTCTCGCACTTTGTCTGCTACTGATGTGAGGATTAGCCGCGACAGCAGCTAAAACACCTACGTCTTTCGCATCATCATTTGTTACCAGTCGTGGCTGACGTTTCACATGTGGCTGAACACTTCCTGTTTCCTTAAATAACGTAACTATCTGGCGAGCGGTCCGGACACTTAGATGATGTCGTCCAGGATATCAAGCAGCTTACATAGCACACGCCCGTTGGACATTTTGATCACAATAGCCATACATCAACACGATGTGGACCTCTTCCGCAATTCGTAAACGGTCCAGTTTAACACGGGTAATGTATCACGAAGCAAATACCATCCGCACTGGCGGAATGTTACGTGATACCACGTACTTATACGTTTGTGACTATTACAGCGCCATCTATCACAAAGCGAAAAAAGTGGTCCAATTAAAACATTCATATTTGTTTGCATACTACACGAATATGTAATAAAAAATGGGGGTTCCTATTTAATAAAACGCTGTTGATATCCGTGTGACCCATGGCAGTGCCATCTAGCTGGCCAAATATATCTGGTTTCCCCTTTCAAGCTAGACGAGTTTCGTTCTTTGTAGTTCTTTCGTTTGATCCTTGTTTCGTGAGTTATTTGGCCCGGTCACTTTGAATGGACAATGATCAGCCAGACCATTTTGAGTACCTACGTAATAGCCGGTATGTCCACCTTCGGCACGGATAACAGCAGGTAGTGGGTCGTGGTACGGAAGCAATAAGGCTCTGGTAGGTCACCGGAGGGAGTTGGGACAATATCTACACCCAAAAGTCAGCTAATTCTCGTAAATTCTTAGCAAGGGTGTTATGAGCTTTGTTTCCTCGTCTAATCACAGCCCAGATGTGTTCGATCGGTTTTAGATCTGGCGAGTTCGGGGTGCAGCACAACAATTGTAATTCGTCACGATGTTCGTCGAACCGCTCCATGGCTCTCCTGGCCTTGTGGCATGGTGCATTACCTCGTCGAAGAATTCCACTGCCCTTGGGAATTATAATCGTCACGAAGGGGAGTACGAGGTCTCCAACCGGTGTACGATACTCCTTGGCCGTCATGGTGCGTTGCACGAGCTACACTGGGCACATGGATGTCCACTTCAATGTTCCCCAGAGCGTAATGGAGCTGCCCCCAGCTTGTCTCAGTCTTTTAGTACAGACTTCAAGGAGTTTTTCCCCTAGAAGACGACGGATTCGGCTTTCCCGTTGGCATGATGAAGAAGTTATGGATCCATCAGACCATGCAATGCTCTGCCACTGTGCCAACGTCCACTGCCAATGCTCACGTGCCCATTTAAGTCGTAGTTGCCGATGTCGTGGCGTTGACATAGGCCTATGCATGGGTCGACGGTTGCGGAGGCCCATCTTTAGGAGTATTCGATGCGCTTGTACTCTCTCCAGCATTAAAAGTACGATGTTAGCTCCGCCACAGTTCGCCATCTGCCCTGTTTTACCAGTCTGCCCTGTCTACGACGTCCGACATCTGTAATGAGGGGTGACCGCTTTGGACGTGGTTTCATATTGGTTTCTTCACGTGTTGAAGACATTCACCACAGCACTCCTCGAACACTCGACAAGTCGCGCAGTATCCGAAATGCTCGTGCCAAGTCTCTGGGCCATCAAAGTTTGCCAATGGTCAAACTCAGATAGGTCGTACCTTCCTCATTCTAAACACGGGTAACACGCTCACTCACACCACATGCGCGTGTCTAACAGTAATCTACTGGTGACGCTGCTATCGCCTGGACGGATTTATATCGATAGTAGGTCGGTGGTCATAAAGTTCTGACTGATCATTGCAGATGGAAAACAGGAGATACTGCATGACGTGGATTTTTGTCCTGGAGTGCAACGTATGACATCGTTTAATCAAACAAACTCGAACAGTTACAACTGCCAACAATGCCATAGGGCCTTCAGGAATACAACAGATTAATCCAGTGTATACGAGACAGATTAGCATGTAGCCTGAATGGATTTATTGTATTCAAATGAACCTGCACTTACACTCTGGGTCTCTCATCTTATCGCTTCCTGAGCACGGGGTCCCGGGTTCGATTCCCGGCGGGGTCAGGGATTTTCACCTGCCTCGAGATGACTGGGTGTTTGTGTTGTCCACATCATTTCATCATCATCCAGGAAAGTGGCGAAATTGGACTGAGCAAAGATTGGGTAATTGTACGGGCGCTGATAACCACGCAGTTGAGCGCCCCACAAACCAAACATCATCATCATCATCTCTCATCTTACTGACATGATTTCTGTATCACGCATAAGGAATTATGTATACCAATTATGTATTTTATAGGTTATGTTTATTATAAAATAAGGTACATCCCATTTCAAAGTAAGTTATGATATCTATACAGTAATTAGATGGTTTTATGATATCTCGCAACGATCTGCCTCTAGTTTACTGACTGATGCCACAATTTCCATTCACTTACCATTCATTGCTTTAATTTCACTAATAAAGTACAAGTGGTTGTGACATATTGTTTTAACATTGATGAAGACTTCACTAAACACGCATCAGGACACTTGGCAACTTTCTTAGAACGTTAGTAGTCATTTTATACACTCCAGGAAATGGAAAAAAGAACACATTGACACCGGTGTGTCAGACCCACCATACTTGCTCCGGACACTGCGAGAGGGCTGTACAAGCAATGATCACACGCACGGCACAGCGGACACACCCGGAACCGCGGTGTTGGCCGTCGAATGGCGCTAGCTGCGCAGCATTTGTGCACCGCCGCCGTCAGTGTCAGCCAGTTTGCCGTGGCATACGGAGCTCCATCGCAGTCTTTAACACTGGTAGCATGCCGCGACAGCGTGGACGTGAACCGTATGTGCAGTTGACGGACTTTGAGCGAGGGCGTATAGCGGGCATGCGGGAGGCCGGGTGGACGTACCGCCGAATTGCTCAACACGTGGGGCGTGAGGTCTCCACAGTACATCGATGTTGTCGCCAGTGGTCGGCGGAAGGTGCATGTGCCCGTCGACCTGGGACCGGACCGCAGCGACGCACGGATGCACGCCAAGACCGTAGGATCCTACGCAGTGCCGTAGGGGACCGCACCGCCACTTCCCAGCAAATTAGGGACACTGTTGCTCCTGGGGTATCGGCGAGGACCATTCGCAACCGTCTCCATGAAGTTGGGCTACGGTCCCGCACACCGTTAGGCCGTCTTCCGCTCACGCCCCAACATCGTGCAGCCCGCCTCCAGTGGTGTCGCGACAGGCGTGAATGGAGGGACGAATGGAGACGTGTCGTCTTCAGCGATGAGAGTCGCTTCTGCCTTGGTGCCAATGATGGTCGTATGCGTGTTTGGCGCCGTGCAGGTGAGCGCCACAATCAGGACTGCATACGACCGAGGCACACAGGGCCAACACCCGACATCATGGTGTGGGGAGCGATCTCCTACACTGGCCGTACACCACTGGTGATCGTCGAGGGGACACTGAATAGTGCACGGTACATCCAAACCGTCATCGAACCCATCGTTCTACCATTCCTAGACCGGCAAGGGAACTTGCTGTTCCAACAGGACAATGCACGTCTGCATGTATCCCGTGCCACCCAACGTGCTCTAGAAGGTGTAAGTCAACTACCCTGACCAGCAAGATCTCCGGATCTGTCCCCCATTGAGTATGTTTGGGACTGGATGAAGCGTCGTCTCACGCGGTCTGCACGTCCAGCACGAACGCTGCTCCAACTGAGGCGCCAGGTGGAAATGGCATGGCAAGCCGTTCCACGGGACTACATCCAGCATCTCTACGATCGTCTCCATGGGAGAATAGCAGCCTGCATTGCTGCGAAAGGTGGATATACACTGTACTAGTGCCGACATTGTGCATGCTCTGTTGCCTGTGTCTATGTGCCTGTGGTTCTGTCAGTGTGATCATGTGATGTATCTGACCCCAGGAATGTGTCAATAAAGTTTCCCCTTCCTGGGACAATGAATTCACGGTGTTCTTATTTCAATTTCCAGGAGTGTATTTTATTTCATTTCATGGTTGCCCAGGTCCTGGGAAGCTCCATGATGTTGTTGTCAATTTTAAAGCATTTATTGTATTTTGTTATATGCTCTTGTTAAATTTATGGAACTGTTATGTATTGCACAACAGTGCATTAAACCCCCTTATGCAATGTCTTTTGTTATCATATATGCACACTCGCCTATATTTTATTCCATACGTTCAGTTCATTTAACAGTGTAAAAATGCCGAAATGCATAAGGAAGAAGTAAAATAAATATTTTGTGTTCAAGACAAGAGTTTCATTTTAAGTGCAGAATATGACCGTGACAGCTCATGAAGGTTTTATCCAATATCTATTTTTTAGTGGTGAAAATCAATCACCCAGGATACCGCACTGGTGTCTGAGAGTCAGTTATCATTTTAGTCAAACATGTAGTTATCAGTAAACAGAGTGTGGAATATCTTACGGCCTTCTAAGAAAGTCTGCATCCATAAATTATAGTATTTGATAAGAGTAACATAGAAGCGTATTCGAAGAAATGTTTAGTGACAGTACTAGAGGAAAGATGGGAAAAACGGACTTGCATTGCTGCAATCATTTAGTATCTAGAAGCAAGTGAGATGCATATAACCAGACGCTTAGTATGTAGGACATATCAAACCTTAGCCTTACATCGTTGTTCAGTGTGAAATAGTGGATGAATTGTCAAGGAAAGAATGAAAAAAATGTTTTCCGAAAAGCAGCTGATAGTGCGATGCGTAGCAGCAAAAATTCTAGAACCGAAATTGGTCCAATCGTCCATTTTACACCGGCGGAAGCGTGACGTTTCGAAACTGCGTCAATTACGGGCACTTTTTTTCAGGAATTTATTTGTCTGTTGCGTTCCTCTCTCCGACAGGAGAAAGTTTCGTGTTGTCTGATGACGCTGCATGGCCGGCGAGAGCAATTATATTTACTGCTTAACGTCCAGCTAAACAAGTAGGAAAAAACCAGTAGTCACAGTTTAGCGATACATCATGCACGACGTGTCACGCAATCAAAGTATAATTATTGCTTACGTCTGCCTGCTGCGTGCACTACATTTCGTAATCGACTTCCTCTTAATAGTCTAACTTGTTAGATTGCACTGAAGTACAAGAAATTACATGACAAGTATCCCCTGTAATTATAGAGCAACACGGACATTAAGACAAGTCAGATCGTTGGCAGAGAGAAAACAAGAATCAGGAGAGAGTTGGGAGATTTGTTATAGACTCTAGAAAGAAAGTAAGCAATGAGGAAGTTCTTGTGGTGTTTATTAGGTAGCTGGTTGTTGGTGATCACATCGGTGAGTCGGTTTTATTAGTAGTGCTTGTATCAAAAGTAAATCCAATCTTGTGATATTTTTAAAGAGTGTGTTGGCGTTCATTTGATATTATCGATGGAGAAGAAACACGTTGAACAGAAGTTGAAAGCCTACCATATCTTGTAAAAGTTTAACTGAATGTTCGTATGAAGTTTTGAGCAATTTTAATTTCGATTAGTACGCAAAATTTTCGAATGTGGAACCCTGGAAACACAATTTCACTCGGAAACTTAATACGAGCGCAACAGGGATTTTGGAAGCATTTGTAATTAGCACAGAGGCTGAATATCTCTCTCACACACAAACCCACTCACACACACACACACACACACACACACACACACACACAAACACACACACACACACTGCCCAAAACAAAGACTATACATCTAATGAACTTTGCTTTCCAGCCTCTGTTCATTCAGTGTAAATGCGTTTGCCAACTTAATATTTACCACTACAAGTATTAATAAATCACGAACTGTGAGTGATCTGAAATCAACAAGTTGCATCCCGTGAACTGTTTCAAGGCGTCCTTTGCTTGATCGTTGAAAAATACAAATACAGCTGGCGCCGGCACTGAAAAGGGAATAGATGCCTTTCATTTTCTTTAAAGAAAAAGACATGAAAATGGGATCAAATTCAGTACGGTTACGTGACAGTATGAACAGCAAGAACGCCTTGAAATAGTTCAAGGGATGCGACTTCGAGCTGTAGGTTGATTTCAGATCCATCACAGCTCATATGACTGTAAGGAAATCCTCTAATGTGATATGTTCAAATGGCTTTGAGCACTATGGGACTTAACTTTTGAGGTCATCAGTCCCCTAGAACTTAGAACTACTTAAACCTATCTAACCTAAGGACAGCACACACATCTATGCCCGAGGCAGGATTCGAACCTGCGACCGTAGCAGTCGAGTGGTTCCAGACTGTAGCGCCTAGAAACGCTCGTCCACCCCTGCCGGCAATGTGATTATGTGTGTTCGCAAAATACGAGAAATCAACGTTATAATGTTCGTAGCAGTCCCACATAGACAATATAAATCATGAGTACATGTCTCGCAAGAGTTCGAAAATCACGCAGTCAGTGGATGAATCCCATAACTGAAGCTACTAAACGTTTCTCTTGAATTTTAAGAGAGAGAGATTGATTTCCAAGCTATTTATATATTCACATGGAGTAATTATAAGTGGATACTGTTACCGATGAGTGCATGTGGGTTCAAACTTATCACAAAGGAACACTGAAGTTCGAGTCCAAATCGAACAAATACAAGCCATGAGAAACTTCGCAATAAAGATAACTTGAAAATGTGCTTGAAATGCAACAAACAGAAATGAGACGCGAACAAATACACACGGCTATAGCTTATAGCTGACATCAGTTTCAACCAGCTGTACTAAACAGTACTCTGAAAGAGTGAAGCAGACACACCGTTAGCCAGAATGTTCATACCACACTCATACAGGACCCAGGTGTAAGCGTAAAACAGGGATGGCGTGTGGTGTTCGCGCTCGTACGCATTCTCTCGTCTACGAGCACACTTACCTCTCTATTGTGTAGTGCTGTCTAAGCGGGAAGAGGGCAAACGGGTAGATATCGCAAAAGCGCTGCATGCGGTATGTGGCTTACTCAAGAACATAGGTCGTAAACGCAGCAATATTTCAGCATTATTTAATTATTTTTGGCGCACTGAAGACATAATAATATTTATGTTTTGCACAAACTGTCAGGGAACGAACATTCTCAGGCAGTTCCGCAGATTTTCATTACTCAGGATGCCTCGTAATCGTTACTTATTTAATTTCATAAACTACAAAAGTGTTTCGCACATATACGTCGATTGAAACATTCATCTCACTTTGTAACCTCATTATGTGGACGTGGAAATGCATCCTGAGGAAAACAATATAGAATCCATGGACGGTTTTAAACCGAAATTGTACTGTAGGTCGATTAGTTTCTTCTGCAGCTGCACAGGGGAGCCTTCAAGCGAAATAACAAACGACTCAAAAACAGACTGGCAGGGTCCTCAAACGTTTAGAAAGCTATTCTTGTAATTATTTCAAAAGCCACTGGTTTTTCAAAATTTACGTTTCCTTCAATGCCAGTGGGTTGAGATAAATGGACGGCGCTATTATCCCATCCCGATTTTCTTTCTAACGGCATCCAATGTCGCCATAAAATCCGAAAGAAGTTGCCTCTCACCTTGCAGCGTCTTACTGAGGGAATCTGCAGCCACCTCTATTTAAAATACAAGGTCTGCATCGATTGTGGCTCCTCTAATTTTCGTTCTTGCTTTCCTTTTCCCTTAAGAAATTCAACAATAGCTATTCTTAAACCGAAAACTAGTTCCAGGCACCAACGTCGACTTAACCAACATCTTTTCAGCAGCAAATAACGTCCCCAAACTCTTCATTCAATTCCATCAAAAATTGTACAGTAATATACGCGACTTCAGAAAATTTACTATTCACCACCGATTCCATCACGTGTCCTAGGCCTGCATACTTAACACAAGGTGCATCTCGATGTACAGAACAATAACTCCCAGATAAATCATCCGGCGATAAGTACAATTTTTAGGTCTTTCACGGAAAATTTTTCCAAAATTTAATTATTTTATTTTATTTTTATTTATTTATTTTTCTGGGGTCATTAGTCTTCTGACTGATTTGATTTGGCCCACCACTAATTCTTCTTCTCGCTAAACTTTTCCCCTAAGAATAGTAACTGCAACATACATCCTCAATTATTTGCTAGATGTATTCCAATCTCTGTCTTCCTCTACAGTTTTTACTCTCTGCTACTCCCTCTAGTACAGTGAAAGTCATTTCCTGATGTCTTAACAAACGTCCTACCATGCTGTGTCTTCTTCTTGTCAGTGTTGTACATATGTTCATTTGCTCACCGATTCTGCGAGAAACTTCCTCATTCCTTATTCGTTCACCTAATTTTCAACATCCTTCTGTAGCATCACATCTCAGAGCCTTTGATTCTCTTCTTTCCCGGTTTGCCACGGTCCATGTCTCACTAACCATAGAGTGCTGTGCCACAAACTTGCATTCTTAGATATTTACTCCTTAGTTCAAGACCTTTGTTTGATACTAATAGGAATACTGGTGCTATTCTGTTTTTATGCTCTCCTTGCTTCGTCTGTCATTGTTTATTTTGCTGTCTAGGTAGCAGAATTCCTTATCTTCATCTACTGTGTGATTCCCAATTCTCATGTTAGGTTTCTCGCTGTTCTCATTTGTCCTACTTCTCATTATTTTCGCCTTTCGTAGGTTTCCTCTCAATCTATGTTCTGTACTCTTTAGACTGATCATACAGTTCAATACATCTTGTAATTCTTCTTCCCTTTCACCGAGGATAGCAATGCCATCAGCGAACCTCATCACTGATATCCTTTCAAATTGAATTTTAATCCTAATCTTGAACCCTCCTTTTATTTCCTTCAGTGCTTCTTCGATGTGCTTCTTCCCTGTCTTGCACCCTTTTTAATCTGAGCACTCCGTTCTTTTTCTTCAAATCTTATTGGTCCCTAGTCATTCTTGTACATGTTGTATTTTCCCGTCTTTCCCTGTAGCGTGCCCATAATTTTCGCAGGCTTTCGAATATCTTACACCATTTTACATTGTCGAATGCTTGTTCGAGTTCGACAAATCCAATGAACGTGTCTCGATTTTTCTTCATTTCCGCTTACATTATCAACCGTGACGTCAGAATTGCTTCTCTGGTGCACTTGCGTCTCCTAAAGCCTAACAGATATCGGTTAACAGATCCTCAATTTTCTTTTCCATTCTACTGAATATTATTCTTGTCAGCAGACTGGATGCATGAGCTATTAAGTTGATTGTGTGATAATTCTCGCACTTGTCGTCTCTTGCTCTCTTCGGAATTGTGTAGATAATGTTTTTCCCAAAGTCGGATAGTATATCGCCAGTTTCCTATATTGTACACACAAAGTGTGCAACAGTGATTTTAGAAATTCCTAATGGAATGTTATCCATTCCTTCTGCCTTATGTTATTTTAAGTCCTTTAAAATGTTACTCTAACACTGGTTCCCCTATCTCTTCCCTATTGACTCCCGCTTCTTCATCTGCCGAGTCATCAGACATGTCTTTAGTGTACTCTTCCTGTCTATCCGCTCTCTCCTCTGCATTTAACAGTGGAATTCTCGTTGCAATTTTATGTTACTGCCCTTGCTTTTAATTTCAACGAAGGTTGTTTTGACTTTTTTACATTCTGAGTCTGCTTTACCGACAATCATTTCTTTCTCGAATTCTTCACATTTTTCATGCAGCCATTTCGCCTTCGTTTCCCTGCACTTCCCGTTTACTTCTTTCCTAAGTGACTTGTATTTCTATATTCCTGACTATTCCTGATCATTTCTGTACTTTCTCCTTTTTTTGATCAGCTGGAGTATTTATCTGTTATCCATGATGAGCCGTGGTGAAAAATTGCTGTTTTGAAGAGCGCGCCGCAACGCGTAGTGTGAAGCAGTCGCCCTCCGTTTCTGGCGGTGACGCCGCTATGGCAATCGCAGCTTTGGTGTCTCCCTCTGGTGGGAAAGGGGAAAGGTTGCCTGTTCACGTGCATTTAAGGGGCGCTATGAGCTCGCCAGTCGGTCAGTCTCGGTCAGTCTCTTGTCCCCAGCTAGCTAGTCTGCCTCTCGTCCACATTTGTTAGGCAATTAGTGTCTGCTTGTCGTTCGGAGTGCTAGTATGTCTGTCGTTCGGATCAACCTTTAAAGCCGGCAAATGAGAGTCTTTCCAGTCCGCCAGTAAGAGAACTCAGCGAGTAGTCGCCCGGTCAGGGCTTAGTTCCTGCATCTGAGTCTGCGCGTTAGGCCGCCACTCTGCTCCAGTTTGCTCAGGCAATGGTCATTGGCGGTTGGATCGATCGGTTGGTCGGTCGCACACTGAGACACAAGATGACTTGTCCGTCTTGAGCGTCGGCGCATGTGAGGTTGCCACGTGAGTCCAGTGGGCCGCGGCGTATAGCGAAGGGTAGTGACTTCGCGGTCAACACGAGAGTAACAGGAGTCAACCCACGACATCAGTCTGGCCGATGCGAGCTGCTACGCTGAGAGACGGGAGATCGGCGCGCCTTCCTGTGTCCGTTGAAGCGGCTGGCAGCGGACGGTTCGGGAGAGCGATTTGGGGGTGCTGCGCCAGGTCTTCTCGAGAAATCGCAGTTTATTAGAAGTTAAGTGACTAGTGATACGTTGTTTGATTTACACTTGTTAAATTCTACTTGTTTTCTTGGTGAGGTCACCAGCCGTTTTGCTTTGGCATCGTCGCCCCCCCCCCCCCCCCCAATTCTTCACCGTTTGCCCACCAGCGGGAAGGTGGTTGTTAATAAATTGGGTGGACCGTTTTTCCCTTGTGGAGTAGGGGCGGGTTAGAGCAACCTGCGGTTCGGGTTGTTCGGTAATCTCCCTATCAGTCTACCGTACGTTAGTATCTGCCTCTGTCATGTTTGTCGGATTTGGCGTGTTAACGTATTTATTGCTTGGAGTGTAACGGCCCAATACCTGAAATATGTTTTGATCTTTGGAAACTCTGATATTATTGCCTATGATCTTGAGAGGCGGTATCTGTGTACTGTAGAGCATCTTACCTATTGTTTGGCCAACCTTGTAGAATTTTATATAAGATTGCATTTCATGGGCTTTTATTTAAATGATCATTTTAGTATATAAAGTTGCCACCCTTTCACCGCAAGACTTTCCTTAGAAGTTAAAATCAAGTTGCACCTTCGGTGGCAAGGTTAATATTTTAATTGTTAGTGTTTTGTACCATTTCCATCCCTCCTACGGGGGATGCATAGTTTGTGTGCTTGTTAAAAGTCTTAGTTTAAAGTAATCTGGTGTGTTGCAGATTTGCACCAGTGTAGTCTTTCAGAGGCTGTTGTGAGCGGTCGTAACTACGGCCGTGTCAAAAGGGAGTGGCAAGGTTCTCTGCCCGAAAGCTCATAGTCAAAACTTGTTTCTTTCTGCCTCTGAATAAATTGTAACTTTGATGTTTAGAGGGTGCTTTCTGATTATAGTTTTAAATCTGGATCTTTAGAAAATGCTTTTAGGCACTATTAAAGTGAATAAAATTTCCATTTGTTAAAATAAATTTGGTTGTGATTTCATCAGTTACTCCCTGGCAACTACTTCCATGCTTACATAGTGTGATTAAATGTGTTAATATTCTTGATGAATCGCTAGTATATAAAATAAATTCTTAACAATATTCTTTGAAAATAAATCACGGTTGGTTGGTTGGTTTGGGGAAGGAGACCAGACAGCGTGGTCATCGGTCTCATCGGATTAGGGAAGGAAGTCGGCCGTGCCCTTTCAGAGGAACCATCCCGGCATTTGCCTGGAATGATTTAGGGAAATCACGGAAAACCTAAATCAGGATGGCCGGACGCGGGATTGAACCGTCGTCCTCCCGAATGCGAGTCCAGTGTCTAACCACTGCGCCACCCCGCTCGGTAAATCACGGTTCACATGATTTCTTCACAGTAGTATTATTTGTACCCACGGTTTTATTTCCAGTTTCTGTAATAGCCCTTGTTAGAGATATCAATTGCTCTTCAACTGAACTGCCCACTGAGCTATTCATCACGGCAGTGTCTATAGTCTCGGAGAACTTGAAGCATGTCTTTTCGTTCCTTAGTACTTCTGTATCTCATTTATTTGCACACCAATTCTTCCTTATTAGTATCTTAAATTTCATTGTACTCTTCATCAGTAATAAACTGTGATCTGAGTCTATATCATCCGAACAGTTTCATATCTTACACCGACAATGGGTGCTAGCCTCCTTGACATTCGCGCATCTGGAGAAATCTTGTGCTCTTGGATGGGTGCGGGACAGTAGTTACAGCCTCGGTACGCACTGTTCCTACACGAAACGTGGAATGTAGCGGTCGACTGGTCAGCTGCTGGGAGCGTTGCTCAAACGTAATACGAGGAGGTCTTTCGGACTCTAACTTTACCCTGGGAATGCGAGAATGCCCTGTGACTCCCACCCACATAGAGGAAGATCGTATATTACCCACTACGACCGAAGTGCTACAGATGTGTAGGATGCTGTCTGGTATACTTTGATGATGTAGATGTCTGAGAATAATCAATGAATGGACGTACTGTACAGTCATCTATTTACATTCGCGATGCTACTCGCAAAGTAGTGGAGGGGCTGTTTAGCGATGATACAGAAACTGCTAAGCATGCTGCCACGTCATTGGCTGGTGTTGAAATTACGATAAAATTGTTAAAACTGATCGCGATATCAACTATGATGCGTATTATTACAGTACATCGAAGGTGTCTTCTCCATCCCAACCGTCTACTGGTACGCTGTTGATTACCACATAATGACTGACTGACATCACTTGTTTGAGATGGAGAAAGGATCTTGGTGGTGGGGACAACATCTTCCGGGGATGGCTAACACTGGAACAGTGATCGCTTGCATGGCAGCAAATGAGGAATCAATCAAACGGAACACAGCGTCATCAGCTATCCCGTCACTGTGGATGATGAGTTTAAATGTAGAGGTCATCAATCACGCTCCACAATGCCTCAAAACTCTTCTAGTTTCCTTATTTGTGATTGCCTTTATTTCAATCACCCAGTGCATGCGCGTGTTGTGGGATCAGCAGCACCAACATGATTTACATCATGCGATGTCTAGTTTTCTGGCGGAGCCAATGGACCAAAACGTGTTAATGTCAGTTTGGAACCTGACACAGACCTCGAAGTTGTGGCGGAAAAAAAACAAAATGTATGGCAGTGCACAAAGTGTGTTATTTCAGAAAAAGCGGCGTATCAATCAAAGAAACTGGGACACACTCCTGCAGCTGATATTGTGTGGGAGATGGTTCTCGTACAGTACGGGCGATGAAACTTTACACATGTATGGGCAAGCGACGTCGATCACAGGCTCCAGTGGATCAACACCTGTATATTTAATAGGATCGCCACACTTGCTCGATGCCAGCAAATAGACGGTATTTGTTTTCGATATATCAGAATAGAGATGCGGTAAAAATCTATCGGATGAAATTAGCGGAGCTTTTATAGTTCGTAATTTTTCTCTGCTGGATGGTATAGAATAACGACGATAGAATGTTTGGGTGATAGACGTGAATGGATCCTGAGGTATGCAGATCTGCTTTGGACTGTAGTACCTGTATGATGTGGAGTCTTCCTAATTTTCCTGATAAGAAACACCACAATAACTGTTTTCACTGTCTTTTATACTATATCGTGTTGCAGGAGCAGGCTTCATTTGGTGCTGACCTTACACATTGTACACGGTTGGCAGAGCGACGAGATGTTCCCACTACCACCACATGTTCAAAACACGCTCCTACAGTATTAACTCAGCTCACTCTGTTTCTACACAGGTTGCAGAATGTGGTAGATATTGCTCTTTCCGACTTCTGGGTAAAATTGCTAAAACTGATTTCGCTATCAACTGTGGTGTGTATTACAGTACATCGCTCCATACCAATGTTGTCTTTCCCATCATGACCATCCACTGGGAACACTGTTGATTACTGAATAATGACTGACTGACACCACTCCGTTGGGATGGAGGGAATCTTGGCGGAACACTGGATATCTGCTACTTGTCGCTATGGAACATGGGATTAAATGTAAAGGTCATCACCTTAATACAGCGGTCCTCATAGCTACAGACTCATGCTATATCCATATGCTGCGATGCCCTCCACATGTTTTTATTTTTATTTTTTATTCCACCAATAACTTAACAGTACCTCTTTTTATTTGTGCTACCTCATACATGTTGTGAACAGCACCTTCTGGCATTGGTCAACACCGGAACAGTAATCATGTATATGACTGCAGAATGAAGGAACAATGCTTTTAGAAATGGAGCACTGAGACATCCGCTACCCTGTCGATGGAATGATGAGATTAACTGTACAGGTTATCACCTACGAATAGCTGTTGGAAGCACTCTACAATACCGCAAACTCTTCCAGTTTCCATATGTTGCAATGTCTTCCACATTTTTGTCAATGAGAAACATCGCCTCTGTGTTTTATTCCTACCAACCTGTGTTGTGGTAGCTGTAGAGTTTATGCTATGCGATGTTCAGTTTTCTGTGAGATCGAAGCATGTTAATGTTGGTTTTGCAGTAGATGACATGGATCTCTAAGTCACCGTAGAAAAAACAAAATATGTGGCGGTGTACACTGATTCGGTGTGTTACAACCGAAAAAACAATGTATTAAACTGCTTATGAAGGAACAATACAGGAACCCTATCGTGTGATTGATAGTCTGTTGGATATGGTCATCCTACAGTACAGGTGACGAAACTTTACACCAGTCTGAGGAAGTGACTTCGATCACAAACCACCTGCTCCAATGAATCAATACCTGTATATTTAATAGGGTCGCTACACATGTTTGAGTGATAGACATGAATGCAACCTGAGAGACACATATCTCCTTTGGACTGAAGTACTTGTATGTAGTTTGGAGATCTGTCGCAATGCAGCAGCAAAATCTTCGTCCTTCCTCCTTGCCATGTATGATGTGTAGTCTTCCTGACGTTCCCTACACCGCTGTAGCTGCTCGTACTATCTCTCATACTACCTCGGGTTGCAGGGGAAAGCTTCGTTTGGCACTGGCCTTACACACTGTACATGGTTGGCCGAGTTGTGACATGTTCCAGTTTCCGTCGAGTGGTCAAAACACATTCATGTTGCATTAACTCAGCTCGTCCTGTTTCCCCATAGCATGCTCTCCGACTGGCGTACAGATCAGACTTAACTTGGAACGATCACACGGATTAAGCTGCAGGGAGGGGGGTGGGAGGGGGGCAGAGACTTAGGAGCAGTTACAAGATGCAGTGGGACTGTCTAAAAATACAGCGGTGGAGTTCTTTGTGTATGGGATCCTTAGCAGATAGGTTCGAAAAAACAGGTGACTGGTTTCGAGATACGACAGTGGCAGGAGTATGATCCACCAGTGGCTGTAAACATTAAAAGACGTCTCCACAGGATCCAACGCAGATATGGTTGAATGGATAAACTTGATTCCAAATTGCGGACAGCATTTGGGACAGCATTTCTGCATGAAAGTGTAACACTTCGAGCGACCTGTGTGTGCCTGTAGGCTCAAGACTGCTTTTTATGCAGGGTGACGGTAACATAGGCGCTATGATCGTGGTTTTAATAGCGCGGTCCTTACGCGAAATGTATGTCATGGGCTGTAGAATCCCTCCGTGGTCAGATTCAGATGTCATTTCTCAGTAGTGTTTTTCGAAAAGAACGCCATGTTCCTTCCATGGATTCCTAGTTGTCGTACTTGGCAAGTGTAATCCGACTGCTGAAAAAGAAATTATTCGCCATGCAAAGTGACCCTCATGATCAATTTAACTAATTAGCCTATCAAATTGATATCAATGATGTGCCGCCTGGTGGGTAGAAGAGATGGGTAGGGCACCACTGAATAATTATTGACAAGCGTTTCTTTTTTTTTCGTTTCGGCGATATTTTTTGGCGAAATTTCAATCTCTCACCTCCACAGGGCCAGACAGGCTATCACGATTTGTTTCGCAAACACTAGTATGATATAGCAGCACACTGGTAAAAGGGGACCTGTCATAGTGTACAAAACAGCTATGTTCTCTTGAATTATGGCTTGTTGTTGTCACCTGTAAAATGATTGTCTTTTTTTTCGACATGTGTGCCAATGGCTTGAAAGATTGTATTCTCTAGCGTTATTTCACGTGCATGACAGTTTATTTACAGGCACTGAACGAAAGACACGCTCTCAGGTCGTGTAATTTGTTCAACAAGCTGAAAGAAATTGCTTAATATACATTTTCTTTTTCTTTGAAGTTTAAATTCTCGCTTTTTCTTCATTCTGATGACAGTTTCAAAATAACGGGGACATTCTACAGTGATCGGTAGTTTTCGCATCAAAATAGTCGAAGGTTTTTTCCTGATTTTACACAGGATGTCTCTGCTGATCATTTGTGATCTGTGGCAGTACACTTCGCTGGACGTCACAAAGTAATGAGCTGTGACTGCAGTCGAACGTAAAAAATATAGTGAATTTGCTCATAAAACTAAAAGAAAATGGGCTTTGCCTATTTTCAGGGAAAGAGGACATTTATTAATATTGTGAATGTGTTTTCTTTTTTAATAGTCGCGTTGATGTTAAATAGTCCAGTGCAGGATGGAGCTCCCTAACAGACCACGGCTCTCCCTCAGTCGGGATCATTTATCACGCTTCTAAGGGATGCTGGTTTGAGGCTTCGCTTGCTTTAGGCAGAAGGGGCTTTCTGTTTCGCAAGCAGCCGACTTTTGAAATAGCCATCTGGAGCGTTCTCCGGATGGGCGGGGCTATACTACTAAGTTTTCTTTTGTGTTGTCTAGGACTGCCCCCTTAAGGCGGTGGCCAGATGGTGGAAAGCCAAGTGCAGGCAGCAGCCTGCCGTGCCACGTGGTAGTAGGCGGAGCAGCTGGCTGTTTCAAGAGGCCTGTCCCCCCCCCACCCCCCACCCCCCCGTGGGGTGGATGGATGGAGGGAGGAAGAGGGCCTGATTTTCGGCAGTTTGTGGACACCTGCCGAGGAGAATGCACGTTCAACTACCGTCCCCTTTGCAATCTTTTAGCACAACAATTTTCCCCAGTACATGTGCTGCATTATGACCTGTTTTTTTTATGATAATTTCGAAGTGTGATTTCCCAGCGGGATAACTTCAGTTGTATGGTATCATCAGTTTTTGAGTTGTATTGCGATTTTATGCCATCCTTGTGGAGCACTACGCATATGGTTGTGTAATTAGGCCTGATCATTGTGATTAATTACGCAATTAGGGTGATCTTTGCGTCAGTTACCTGACAAAAATAAATAAAGTACACTAACCTAAATTTCCTCACCTGCATCTGGACAGTTTGCATGTGTTTCGGGGTACACTTGGGCTTTCCATTCGGTAGAATCAGGATTCGAGTCCCGGAAAGGGCAACACCATTTTTAATTTCTCATCAATTCCAGTTGGCTCTAGTGGTATAATTGTGTAAGGGAAGGGGGTGCAATTGGGCTTTCCGTCCGGAGTTTGAGTCCCGAAAAGCGCACTGCCAATTTTAATTTCCCATCAGTTTCCGAGTGGGGTGGGATGTCAACAGAACCCTAGGACAAAGAAATTCCCGCCAAAATTCGAAATTCTCAGCAGATTCGAAGTTCGAGCCAAAATTCAAAATTTCCGCCAATAGGGTAGATTGGTGGATGGGGAGGGGTAGGGGAGGCGAGGGGGGATGAGCTGGGTCACACGTTCAGGCTGAGAAAAACTGGTGACGTCATATGGGGGTGAAAAATTCAAATTTGTGTGAAATCTTATGGAACTTAACTGCTAAGGTCATCAGTCCCTAAGCTTACACACTACTTAACCTAAATTATCCTAAGGACAAACACACATATCTAAGCCCGAGGGAGGACTCAAATCTCCGCCGGGACCAGCCGCACAGTCCATGACTGCAGCGCCCTAGACCGCTCGGCTAATCCCGCGCGGCATACGGGGGTGAGGCTGGGCGTGGCCAGGGGTGGAGGTGGACGGTGGTGGGTTTGAGCAGGGATGATTAATTGATCAATTTGATTAATTTGCGTATCAATTTGATATCAAAAGTGGAGTCGTAGCCCCACTACCCTACTACTGCTGCGGATCTCTGTTAAATATAGTTGAATCGTTTCAACGGTTCCTAGTGGTACCAATCTGTACACGAGCGCAGAAATTGCGGCCGCGCTGCATTCCGAAGTGGTGCAATCACGTTCAATGGATATGCAGTCCCGCAGTGTCCTTAGAGAAGGATTAATGTGGCCGAGGGTGGCAGCAATGTCAAGGGTTGTCAAGAATATTTTTCTGTTGCTCATTGCACTGCGAACTGTCGCCCCCGACAGCGAAATGTGTGGGAATCAGCGTGGTTTCTTTCGCATCTCTGGGCGACTCCCTGAGACTTTTTCGTGTCGATTCTGAGCGGCTGTGAATCTGAAATGTTTCACTTGGCCACCCGTAAGAAAACCACGTGATTTCAACACTGGTCATAGGGGTACTGACCACTCTCACACAGGCGTCATAGAAGGTGTGAAATGTGGGTAAGAGGCGATGTGACGACCTTCTCATCGTGTGCCATTCCCACAGTGGCTTTGGACAGAGTTGTGGTGAAATTTGGTGCCAACGTGGCGTCATATTTCTACCTTATATTTCACATGAATTTCTGAGCTGTAGATTTCTTTTTCGCCTGTGTCGACACCTCGCTGTTTGAGTACCCTATAGTGACATCACAAGGCGCCAAGCTTTTGCCCCATTACAGAGGAAGGTTGTATCCACTTTTGAGCCAAGTTTCAAACTTATGCAGTTAGAACATACATTTCATCCATCATACGTCAGAATCATAATAGCCGTACATTACTGCATGCAAATATAAAATGTGAGCTGCAGTCAGGTCTTAGAAAGTAAATAAAAATATTTTATTATATCTTCTCACTCTACATATACGAGGTGTTCAAAAAAGTGTCGGGTACTTTGAAAGGTGGTAGTAGCCATCGAAATATGAAAAACAAGTCCAATAAACATGGCTCCGTAAATGCGTACTTTCCGAGATAAACACGTGTTATTGGAGGGCTGTGCGACGCTTGCTTGCGTATATTAACACAGTGGTTGCAGTGGCGCACCGTGAAATGTGTCGGCAGGGTATTATGATGTCTTACTCACAGTGCTCTACCTACCATTAGGTGTTTTGCAGTCAATTGTATGGTTCGAGTCGTGTTGTAAGCTACATTAGTTTACCCGGTCTTTGTGTGCCTTATTGTGCACTACTGTCAACCTTGGGTACGTATCGTGGTTTTACCTTCCTCCAAACGCGGATGCACTTGTGTGTTTATTGTTTTGCGCTCTTTATAGGTGTAAAAGGTGTAGTATATTTACATTTTCTCTCTTCCACCACTTGTTAGCAATGGAAGCCTACTACTAGACAAGTGAAATGGTGTGTATGATATGAAGGGCTTATTTCAGTAGTGGTACAAGTCCATTACCTCTACTTTTCTGTTTATAATGCTTCTGAAATTAAGGGTCCAAACAAACAGAAAGATAGGTTCATCTCTAGCAAGAAGCCATAAGCTTGAATATTTCTGGTATATCAACTGCAGATATTTCAGCGCTCATTTAACTTTAGGACTCTGTATCTCAGAATGAACAAAAATGGACTTGTACCACTACTGAAATAAGCCCTTCATACACTCCTGGAAATTGAAATAAGAACACCGTGAATTCATTGTCCCAGGAAGGGGAAACTTTATTGACACATTCCTGGGGTCAGATACATCACATGATCACACTGACAGAACCACAGGCACATAGACACAGGCAACAGAGCATGCACAATGTCGGCACTAGTACAGTGTATATCCACCTTTCGCAGCAATGCAGGCTGCTATTCTCCCACGGAGACGATCGTAGAGATGCTGGATGTAGTCCTGTGGAACGGCTTGCCATGCCATTTCCACCTGGCGCCACAGTTGAACCAGCGTTCGTGCTGGACGTGCAGACCGCGTGAGACGACGCTTCATCCAGTCCCAAACATGCTCAATGGGGGACAGATCCGGAGATCTTGCTGGCCAGGGTAGTTGACTTACACCTTCTAGAGCACGTTGGGTGGCACGGGATACATGCGGACGTGCATTGTCCTGTTGGAACAGCAAGTTCCCTTGCCTGTCTAGGAATGGTAGAACGATGGGTTCGATGACGGTTTGGATGTACCGTGCACTGTTCAGTGTCCCCTCGACGATCACCAGTGGTGTACGGCCAGTGTAGGAGATCGCTCCCCACACCATGATGCCGGGTGTTGGCCCTGTGTGCCTCGGTCGTATGCAGTCCTGATTGTGGCGCTCACCTGCACGGCGCCAAACACGCATACGACCATCATTGGCACCAAGGCAGAAGCGACTTTCATCGCTGAAGACGACCCGTCTCCATTCGTCCCTCCATTCACGCCTGTCGCGACAGCACTGGAGGCGGGCTGCACGATGTTGGGGCGTGAGCGGAAGACGGTCTAACGGTGTGCGGGACCGTAGCCCAGCTTCATGGAGCGGTTGCGAATGGTCCTCGCCGATACCCCAGGAGCAACAGTGTCCCTAATTTGCTGGGAAGTGGCGGTGCGGTCCCCTACGGCACTGCGTAGGATCCTACGGTCTTGGCGTGCATCCGTGCGTCGCTGCGGTCCGGTCCCAGGTCGACGGGCACGTGCACCTTCCGCCGACCACTGGCGACAACATCGATGTACTGTGGAGACCTCACGCCCCACGTGTTGAGCAATTCGGCGGTACGTCCACCCGGCCTCCCGCATGCCCACTATACGCCCTCGCTCAAAGTCCGTCAACTGCACATACGGTTCACGTCCACGCTGTCGCGGCATGCTACCAGTGTTAAAGACTGCGATGGAGCTCCGTATGCCACGGCGAACTGGCTGACACTGACGGCGGCGGTGCACAAATGCTGCGCAGCTAGCGCCATTCGACGGCCAACACCGCGGTTCCTGGTGTGTCCGCTGTGCCGTGCGTGTGATCATTGCTTGTACAGCCCTCTCGCAGTGTCCGGAGCAAGTATGGTGGGGCTGACACACCGGTGTCAATGTGTTCTTTTTTCCATTTCCAGGAGTGTATTTTGCTATGGTTTAACAAAGGGATGTAGCCTACGAGCCCGTGCCCTCTATGCTGAAAAATATTCAAAGCGTAGATTGTTTTCAAGTAAGCTGTTCGGTAGACTTTTCCAGTCTCTGAGTGAGAGAAGTAACGTTGAACCTCGGAAGACTGATGGTGGAAGGCCCCGAACAAACCTCACACCTGACATGGAGGAGACTGTGCTACGTTCGGTGGAAGATACCTCTGGGACCAGTGTGCGACGATTAGCAGCAGCAGAATGCGTGTTTCATCCTCTTATCCGGAGGATACGTCACGAATAGTTGCTTTACCCGTATCATCTACAACGCTTTCAGGCCCTAAGGCTATAGGATCATCATAGCAGACGGTGGTTCAGTCAATGGCCGTCGCAGAAGTATTCCTCAGATGCACTATTCACATCCAAGATTTTATTTACCGATGTGGCAAGGCTCACAAGAGATGGTGTTGTGAATTTCCATAGCAGCATGCTTGGGCGGATGTAAACCCCAAGTAATTCGGGAAAGAATTATCAACGTATGGGCAGGCGTACTTAGCGATTGATTAATAGAGCCATACGTGCTGCCACAAAGGGTAACTGCGGCGCACTGCTTGGAATTTCTAATTAATGTGTTGCCTACCTTGCTGGAGGCTGCGCCATTGCAGCAACAAATACAAATGTAGTTCATGCATGACGGCGCACCAGCACACTTCGGCCAGAATGCGCGCGAACATCTGGCGCAGACATTTCAGGACCGCTGGATTGGAGAGGGGGAGGGGGGGGGGCGGGCACGTCTTGGCCTGCTCGTTCCCCAAATCTGAATCCGCTAGAATTTTTGAAGTAATTGGTCTACGCCACGCCAATCAACGATATGCGAACACTACAAGGTCGCGTCTTCAATGCGTGCCATTAGGTGCAACAATCGGGTGTACTTCAAAGGAGCCTGAGAGTAAAAGGTGCCATTGAAAACCTCCTGGAAACACGTGTTTATTTCAGAAAGTATACGTTTCCGGACCTATGGTTATTGAATTTATATTTCTTGTTTCGATGAGTACTACCACCTCTCAAAATATTCGACTTTGGAGCACCCTACATAAACTGAAGTCCTTTGTTCTCTTTTTTCTGTACGCCCAGGTTAGTCTGAGGAGCTACTGTAAAGAAATGATGTAGTCTTGGAATTCCTGGGGACAATACCTTGCCAGTATCGATATCTGTGATAATGATGATTATGATATTTGGTTTGTGGGGAGCCCAACTGCGCGGTTATCAGCACCCGTACAAATTCCCAATTTTTACACAATGCTGAAGTGGTGTGGAAAACACAAACACCCAGTCCCCGAACGGAGAAAATCCTCGACTCGGCCGGAAATCGAACCCGGGAGCCCTTGTTCCAGAGGAAGGAACGCTAGCCACTGGACCACTAGTTGCGGAGAGTATCGACATCGATAACAACTAAAAATAGTTGAAATTCTAAATTCCCTGAATGGATGAATTATATACATACATAATTAAGTTTGTACCGAATTATAAGCGTGCGCGTCTTCCTCACCCTTTCCCACTTTAGTTTTAACTGCTTCTTTGAAAGAGTATCAAATCTCCCGAGATGATGGAAGATAGACCCTCTTTGCTTATATGTGTCAAATATATTAATCATTATTTACAGTAAGTGGGATACACACATTTCAGGGCTGTGATCCGTCATATTCGTTTGCTAGCGAATACGCGCCTATCTGGGACGGACCGCAGCCAACCGTTGCAGCGTGCCGTGCAGTGAGAAACTCACCTTTTGCGCCATTGTGACACTGAAGTTTAGCTTTCTCTAATAAAATAGAGTTTTCGCGCACTTGTGCTAGAGAAATGGTAGTGCTGAATAAAATGCCAGTGGCTAGCGTTGGTGAGACATTGTCGTTGGATATAAAGGGATTTTTCCCGCACAGAAGAAGAATTATTGGTTAAAATTCTTCCTTCAGCTATTGGAGGGAATCCATCACTGGTTAGAAGCGAAACGAGAGAGCAAGAGAGGGAGAATGTTATCAAAAATATTACTATCTACAGAGACGACTTCCAGGACACTGTTAAGTGTTACGTGCGCACCACGGGACGAGTATTCACTTCGTTGGTGGCGGGGAAGCCTGTAGCCGTCCTTTTATTGAAATTAAATTGACTTTAACATGTAAAGCTATAGCCCGTGAAACTGACGGTTGAACCATGCTTTAGCAAGTGGAACTATAATCTGTGAATGTTTTTAAATAGTAACTATTCCTTAACTTTTACACGTGAAGCCTTTTACGCTTAACCTGCCTTTAATAGCTAATCTTATGATTATACTTAGGAACTTATGACGAACTGAATACACGTTCTGTCACCATAAAACATACAAAATAATTTCTCTTTATAACCCTGAAATAAAAATGTTATCCGCACAACGGCTCTGCAACAGGACCTAAAATTGCGTATAATAGTCTTCATCTGACGAAATCACGCAGCAGTGCAGTATGAATGCGCTTATTCATGCAACGTGGTTTTTCAGTAGTAAACTGCAAGTATGGAGTCGTGAGGTAATATGATTCAAAAATATACTCTTCATTACAGCATCTGTATTGAAACGAGAAAAACCAATACATTTTAACACTACACTAATAAAACATCACACATATTCTTCGAAAGATTTCTGCATTAAAGGGGAAGATACAACGACCCTCTTGAACACAGAGGTGCCGAGAAGTTACTGGATGTCTTTTGCTTCAGATGGCGTTAAGCTCACAGCATTTGGTCACCATTTGAACAGATAAAATCACATCAGTGATTGCTTTGATTGAAAAATCTGTCTTCACGTAATAACTATCATGATAAGCTCTCGTGTGGTATCTGTGGTATCGTGGTGACAAAACTCAGTCAGCAAATCACGATACCGCAGACATTAGCGATGTCTTGTTGCAGCCCGCAACGACGCATGCGAGGTGGCCCTCAAGGTGCGCCCTCTCTCAGCACCTCGGAGCCACAGCACTGAGGTGGATATAGAGCCGGGCATGGATCCGGTCTGCCCCAGTTCGTGACCTCCGATGAAGAGTAACGTCATCCCGTTAGAACACAAATGCTGTTCAAGTCTCAGATAGATCTGCTGTAAATGTTGAAAGCCTCTTCAAGAGAAAAGGCTGTAATTCCAGAATGAGATTTTCACTCTGCAGCGGAGTGTGCGCTGATATGAAACTTCCTGGGAGATTAAAACTGTGTGCCCGACCGAGACTCGAACTCGGGACCTTTGCCTTTCGTGGGCAAGTGCTCTACCATCTGAGCTACCGAAGCACGACTCACGTCCGGTACTCACAGCTTTACTTCTGCCAGTATCTCGTCTCCTACCTTCCAAACATTACAGAAGCTCTCCTGCGAACCTTGAAGAACTAGCACTCCTGAAAGAAAGGATATAGCCGAGACATGGCCTAGCCACAGCCTGGGGGATGTTTCCAGAATGAGATTTTCACTCTGCAGCGGAGTGTGCGCTGATATGAAACTTCCTGGCAGATTAAAACTGTGTGCCCGACCGAGACTCGAACTCGGGACCTTTGCCTTTCGCGGGCAAGTGCTCTACCATCTGAGCTACCGAAGCACGACTCACGCCCGGTACTCACAGCTTTACTTCTGCCAGTATCTCGTCTCCTACCTTCCAAACTTTACAGAAGCTCTCCTGCGAACCTTGCAGAACTAGCACTCCTGAAAGAAAGGATATAGCGGAGACATGGCCTAGCCACAGCCTGGGGGATGTTTCCAGAATGAAATTTTCACTCTGCAGCGGAGTGTGCGCTGATATGAAACTTCGTGGCAGGTTAACACTGTGAGGAGGTGGCGTGAATCGTCCTTGGGTAGCTCAGTTGGTAGAGCACTTGGCCGCGAAAGGCAAAGGTCCCGAGTTCGAGTCTCGGTCGGGCACACAGTTTTAATCTGCCGACGCTGTAATTGTTTGCACGAAGTGGTGCTTCACTCTTCAAAGTGAACTGTAAATATTTGACACATTCCTTTGGCAATTGATTGTATAAAGTTAAGAAAACTTCTTTAACATTCTTGTAATAAAGTGAGCTAATGTTTCATATGTCGTAGTTCCAATAAACCATGTCCAAGAGCAATCATAGAACCCTGAGTTATGGCTGAATAATTGTAGTTTTGTATGGTCGTAACAGGATCTGTATATAGGCCCACACGGACTTATCCAACTTAATATTAAGGCCTACTTCGCTACCTTGAAGTGGATACCAAGCCAATGATTTTCTAATCATCAATCTGACATTGAAAAAATAATTCGTAACGTTATTACTCTGCCTTAATAATATTACAAAATATTAGGGACTGTGGTGCGCACATTCAGTAAGCAGAGGCAGACCACACGGCCGCCACAGTGTAGTGCGAGCAGCGTTTAGGAAGCAACTGGGGCTGCCTACCAGAGTTTTGTACCCCATTACAAGCTTGGCGAGAAACTCTCTGACGTTAGCTATTCCCAAACTAACCCAGACATATCCCACACGTGTGATCAGAAGCAACGCCCTTTGGGTGAGTTAGTGAATGACAGCCAGTGCTACAATGGCGAAGATGGAAACAGCCAACACCTACAGTTAAACAACAGAGCAATAATCAATACGAGGGGCACGTTTGAAGATGCCGGATCCAGCAACACGTATCGCGCACCGCACACAAACTGCGTATCGATAACGTGAGGTAAAGCACAAGGCACTGTAATGAGTACAGCTGGATTGAAGGCGCTGATGTTTCAACGTGTCTAGCTGGGCTATTTCCTGTAGTGGACGTACGCCAAGCAGTCCCACACGAGGTGTTATAATTTACTACTGATGTGCCAGCACAGCATGAAATTCAACTTTTACACAACGACACAAGCTAAGCACAATAGGCTGTGGGGTGGTTGGACTGGACCAAGTGACACATCAGGCAATCACCATAGACAGTTGCACTGAACAATTATTTGGCACATATAAACAAGACAAATAACAAATAAGACCATCAATATATTTTTAAAATTAAGGTTTAGGTGAGATCAAGTTACTTCGAAATTTAAACATTTATAAACCACGGCTTTATGGCATATTACACATTTAGTAAAATGAGTTAAAATTATTTACTCAAAACTATGATCAACCTGAAGAACAATTTACTAAAATTTAACGAGGAAATGTAGTCTTTCGTTGCTGCAGTGATTGGTATTACAAAAGTAATTCAGAGTACAGGCAACAACATTCATTAATAGAATCAGTTTCAAATTATTTAAACACACAATAGCAACTGGCCTCTCAGTAACTTGTAAGAATTTATGAAACTACTCATTTAGAATTAGACACGTGTCTCTCAGTCACACTATCACTTCAGATAGAAATGTGCCAGTAGTGTTATTGCATTTCGCAGCAAAATATATGCAGGGAAAATTTTATCCATGTATATCTATAGCAACTGGCCAGCTTAACTCTGTCGTATGGTATAAATACAGTAATCAGGCGGCACTTAGACAAGGGCCAGCTAAACTGTTTTCATTTGCGGTTAACACCGACAATAGCAATCTACAGACAGTATGTATCAGCACTCCAGGCCCTAGTAAATGTTAATCATCACATCACATACAGCTACGTCTACATCTACATCTACATCTACATTTATACTCCGCAAGCCACACAACGGTGTGTGGCGGAGGGCACTTTACGTGCCACTGTCATTACCTCCCTTTCCTGTTCCAGTCGCGTATGGTTCGCGGGAAGAACGACTGTCTGAAAGCCTCTGTGCGTGCTCTAATCTCTCTAATTTTACATTCGTGATCTCCTCGGGAGGTATAAGTAGGGGGAAGCAATATATTCGATACCTCATCCAGAAACGCTCCCACTACTAAGAAAGTTGAGATTAACACATTCGAGCACAGACTCAGTAGGCGTAGCAACGGCCGGCAAAGGAAGTGAAGTCAACAGCAGTGAACCCAGTAGTCGATACGGGCCACAATTTACAGCACAAGCAAGGCCCTTACCCTCTTGCTAGTTCGACAAAGCCAGCCGCCGCAAATCCCGTTGCCAGGAGGCATGTAGCGAACGAAATACACCAATGGCTCCGCACGACCGCTACGGTCGCAGGTTCGAATCGTGCCTGGGGCATGGATGTGTGTGATGTCCTTAGGTTAGTTAGGTTTAAGTAGTTCTAACTTCTAGGGGACTTATGACCACAGCAGTTGAGTCCCATAGTGCTCAGAGCCATTTGAACACCAATGGCTTCCCAGTAACGTGACTGCTTCCACGCCGGCGATATTTGCTGCGGCGCCGTCACCCGGGTAAACAGCCCCTTTTCGATGTGCTCCTCCTGCTGGCTCGCACGGCGCCTGTACTGTCCGCCAGACTTCCCAAACGACGTTACTGCTAGGCGTCCTCGCTACTTTCTAGAGCTTACCCCTCGCTCCCTTATCGGCCCGGTAGGGCTCATGCATCGAAGCTGCTTACAAGAATAATATACAGAAGAATGGAAAAGAAAATTGAGAATGCGCTAGGTGACGATCAGTTTGGCTTTAGGAAAAGTAAAGGGACGAGAGAGGCAATTCTGACGTTACGGCTGATAATAGAAGCAAGGCTAAAGAAAAATCAAGACACTTTCATAGGATTTGTCGACCTGGAAAAAGCGTTCGACAATATAAAATGGTGCAAGCTGTTCGAGATTCTGAAAAAAGTAGGGGTAACCTATAGGGAGAGACGGGTCATATACAATATGTTCAACAACCAAGAGGGAATAATAAGAGTGGACGATCAAGAACGAAATGCTCGTATTAAGAAGGGAGTAAGACAAGGCTGTAGCCTTTCGCCCCTACTCTTCAATCTGTACATCGAGGAAGCAATGACGGAAATAAAAGAAAGGTTCAGGAGTGGAATTAAAATACAAGGTGAAAGGATATCAATGATACGATTCGCTGATTACATTGCTATCCTGAGTGAAAGTGAAGAAGAATTAAATGATCTGCTGAACGGAATGAACAGTCTAATGAGTACACAGTATGGTTTGAGTGTAAATCGGAGAAAGACGAAGGTAATGAGAAGTAGTAGAAATGAGAACAGCGAGAAACTTAAGATCAGGATTGATGGTCACGAAGTCAATGAAGTTAAGGAATTCTGCTACCTAGGCAGTAAAATAACCAATGACGGACGGAGCAAGGAGGATATCAAAAGCAGACTCGCTATGGCAAAAACGGCATTACTGGCCAAGAGAAGTCTACTAATATCAAATACCGGCCTTAATTTGAGGAAGAAATTTCTGAAGATGTACGTCTGGAGTACAGCATTGTATGGTAGTGAAACATGGACTGTGGGAAAACCGGAACAGAAGAGAATCGAAGCATTTGAGATGTGGTGCTATAGACGAATGTTGAAAATTAGGTGGGCTGATAAGGTAAGGAATGAGGAGGTTCTACGCAGAATCGGAGAGGAAAGGAATATGTGGAAAACACTGATAAGGAGAAGGGACAGGATGATAGGACATCTGCTAAGACATGAGGGAATGACTTCCATGGTACTAGAGGGAGGTGTAGAGGGCAAAAACTGTCTTAGAGGAAGACAGAGATTGGAATACGTCAAGCAAATAATTGAGGACGTAGGTTGCAAGTGCTACTCTGAGACGAAGAGGTTAGCACAGGAAAGGAATTCGTGGCGGGCTGCATCAAACCAGTCAGTAGACTGATGATAAAAAAAAAAAAAAAAAAAAAAAAAAAAAAAGGTGGCGGCACCGCGCGCTTGGGCACACCACCGGGAAGATGACCCATACCGGCGGCGGGAATATCGCTGATCGAGCCACGAGGCTCAACTACTCTGGTGGGTAAGGATAGACTTCCGTTGGTATGCTCTGTGAGCAGTCTTGAGTACTGTCAACCGGATTTCCACAACTGTTCCAGGTGACGCCGGACGACAGGACGTGGCGCCGCCTGACGGCTCTGCCTGAATCCTCCGCAACTGTGGCCGAGTCGGCAGTGGTGGCCCTGCAGCCGCTGCTGGTGGACTGCCACTGCCTGCAGGTGGCCACAGATCACAGCGACTTCGCTGTCGCCACCGTCGCCGCCATCTCGCGCACCAGCAACTGGCCGCCATTGCTCGTCGGTGGTGACCACGACGATAGGTTAGTCTGTTTCTTTGTCTTCTTTCCCCCTGTTAGGGATGAGCTGGCAGCTACTCAATGGCTGTTCTTGGCTCAGAACAACAACAAGGCATGGAAAAAAGTACAGCGACGGAATGGATAGTGGCACGTTATTTCTATTTTGAACTGCAGTTTCCTTTACCTTTAATGTAAAGTGAGTTGAAGGACTTGACCCATACAGTAACCATTTCATTTCAACATATTTATTTCCATCATAGATAAATCGTTAAGAGGATTACAGTCATAAATCAGATAATAATTTCTTTAAGAAACGCCATTCAGGCAAACTTTACAAACTGCTTGTTATATAAAACCACAAATGAATTAATCTCTTTAAAAAACATTTAAAAACGCGCCACTCGGGCCAATTTTACAAACTGCTTGTTATATGAAACCACAAGCGAATTAATCTCTTTACAAACATCTGGCCACTCTGGCCAAGTAAATCATTTAAAATAAACTTTACATCAAATAACCAGGAAATTAATTATTATTTCCACATTGATTGAAAACAGCCCTTCCCGGGCGAGATATTACGAAACAACTTTACAAGGTTATAGACAGTTTGAACCCAGCTATTTCCCCATCAACATTGAGATACGCCACTAAGGCTGAATTGCACCGCAATTTTAGAAAACGGTTTCAATTAAGACACATTCTTAAGACAAATATTTAAAACATTTAACCCTGGCAACGTTGCAGAGCCACCACAAGTTTTAGAAAACTGCAGCTTGTACAATAACTGAGGCCCGAGATTGTGAAGCCGCGACTTGGCCACGAACAGTGGAGGCGACTGAGTACTTATCTTCGAATTAAGATGTGGAGTCCGTTTGTACTTCCACCCCGTTCAGAACACCGAAATTGGAACCCAACAGCACACGCGACGAAGTCCATCGCCCGTACGCCCGCTAGTAATTTAAAAGGGGAGGCTCTGCACTTCGGTGGCCCACTGCTTCCGATCTCTGAAACATAAATCAGAAGCGACATCGGGGAACCAAACAACCCTTCCGTCACCTTAAACTTATACGGAAAACTGCTTCGATGAAATTGACAAGCATAAAAATGATTTCATTCCTTTAAGCAGAACCACTTACACGAATGATGCAAACAGAACTGGCTCCAGAATGAGATTTTCACTCTGCAGCGGAGTGTGCGCTGATATGAAACTTCCTGGGAGATTAAAACTGTGTGCCCGACCGAGAGCCGAACTCGGGACCTTTGCCTTTCGCGGGAAAGTGCTCTACCAACAGAGCTACCGAAGCACGACTCACGCCCGGTACTCACAGCTTTACTTCTGCCAGTATCTCGTCTCCTACCTTCCAAACTTTACAGAAGCTCTCCTGCGGACCTTGCAGGACTAGCACTCCTGAAAGAAAGGATACTGTGGAGACATGGCTTAGCCACAGCCTGGGGGATGTTTCCAGAATGAGATTTTCACTCTGCAGCGGAGTGTGCGCTGATATGAAACTTCCTGGCAGATTAAAACTGTGTGCCCGACCGAGACTCGAACTCGGGACCTTTGCCTTTCGCGGGCAAGTGCTCTACCAAGGTCCCGAGTTCGAGTCTCGGTCGGGCACACAGTTTTAACCTCCCAGGAAGTTTCATATCAGAACTGGCTCATTAAAACCCAAGCATCACATGGAGCACCTTACGTGGGCCTGTAAGGTACCACACGGCAGACTTTAGATACGGAATATACACTCCTGGAAATGGAAAAAAGAACACATTGACACCGGTGTGTCAGACCCACCATACTTGCTCCGGACACTGCGAGAGGGCTGTACAAGCAATGATCACACGCACGGCACAGCGGACACACCAGGAACCGCGGTGTTGGCCGTCGAATGGCGCTAGCTGCGCAGCATTTGTGCACCGCCGCCGTCAGTGTCAGCCAGTTTGCCGTGGCATACGGAGCTCCATCGCAGTCTTTAACACTGGTAGCATGCCGCGACAGCGTGGGCGTGAACCGTGTGTGTAGTTGACGAACTTTGAGCGAGGGCGTATAGTGGGCATGCGGGAGGCCGGGTGGACGTACCGCCGAATTGCTCAACACGTGGGGCGTGAGGTCTTCATAGTACATCGATGTTGTCGCCAGTGGTCGGCGGAAGGTGCACGTGCCCGTCGACCTGGGACCGGACCGCAGCGACGCACGGATGCACGCCAAGACCGTAGGATCCTACGCAGTGCCGTAGGGGACCGCACCGCCACTTCCCAGCAAATTAGGGACACTGTTGCTCCTGGGGTATCGGCGAGGACCATTTGCAACCGTCTCCATGAAGCTGGGCTACGGTCCCGCACACCGTTAGGCCGTCTTCCGCTCACGCCCCAACATCGTGCAGCCCGCCTCCAGTGGTGTCGCGACAGGCGTGAATGGAGGGACGAATGGAGACGTGTCGTCTTCAGCGATGAGAGTCGCTTCTGCCTTGGTGCCAATGATGGTCGTATGCGTGTTTGGCGCCGTGCAGGTGAGCGCCACAATCAGGACTGCAAACGACCGAGGCACACAGGGCCAACACCCGGCATCATGGTGTGGGGAGCGATCTCCTACACTGGCCGTACACCACTGGTGTTCGTCGAGGGGACACTGAACAGTGCACGGTACATCCAAACCGTCATCGAACCCATCGTTCTACCATTACTAGACCGGCAAGGGAACTTGCTTTTCCAACAGGACAATGCACGTCCGCATATATCCCGTGCCACCCAACGTGCTCTAGAAGGTATAAGGCAACTACGCTGATCAGCAAGATCTCCGGATCTGTCCCCCATTGAGCATGTTTGGGACTGGATGAAGCGTCGTCTTACGCGGTCTGCACGTCCAGCACGAACGCTGGTCCAACTGAGGCGCCAGGTGGAAATGGAATGGCAAGCCGTTCCACAGGACTACATCCAGCATCTCTACGATGGTCTCCATGGGAGAATAGCAGCCTGCATTGCTGCGAAAGGTGGATATACACTGTACTAGTGCCGACATTGTGCATGCTCTGTTGCCTGTGTCTATGTGCCTGTGGTTCTGTCAGTGTGATCATGTGATGTATCTGACCCCAGGAATGTGTCAATAAAGTTTCCCCTTCCTGGGACAATGAATTCACGGTGTTCTTATTTCAATTTCCAGGAGTGTAGATCGTTTTGGCAAGGCTGCGCACACGTATCAGTGTTTTAGTCACTTCCCAGCTGAAGTAAGAACAATACTGTTAAGGAGTGAAGCACATAACTAATAAGATGCATGAAATATCACAGTCATTGCAACTCTTTGCTGCCTGAAGAGCAATCATCATTATATTTCACTAATCGTTGGTAGGACCTGAATTACTTAACTTGATGCCAGCTGCTGGATCGATGTGGTGACGACACCAGACGCTGCTTAGTCCTATAGTAACAGCGTGTTCCTTCACGGAAGCGAGCACATGCATAGCTTCACGAGGTTGCCAAGAAGCCACAGCGCCGGCCCGCTGTTACTGACCCCAGTACGATCAAGCGCCAACTGCCGCCCGTACTCGGGCACGCCGTGCTCGCTGTCTTCTCTCCAACGCCTCGCCAATACGCGCAATTCCCGGAGCCGTACCCAACGTTGTTCCCCCTTTCCACTCCGTAATGCTCGCTATATCCTGAGCCGGCCCGGGCTCCAAGGACAAACTTCTGCCAGAGGGAATCGATATTGCCTAAGCCAAAGATATCCCTGGTACCAGTCCCGCCACGGCTCAGATAGTTTTACACCATCAAGCGCCAGTCCGATATTTGTCAAATTTTGTAGAAAAGTTCAACAATTAACAGGTATTAAATAATTCAACTCTTATTCCATTCAGCACTGAGATGTGACTTCTTGTATTCGTTGTGGCATGCGAACAAGCAGCCTCCAAATGTCATTTGGAGGAATACTGTGTCGAATGTTGACGATTTATGACTGGAAGTCGGCGTGACAGTATATGTCTTCCCATTGCACCACAGACATCCCCTCTGTGTGACAAATCAGCAGCCTGGAAACGGTATTCAGAGATCTGTACGTTGCCAAAGGCGTGTGTGGTGTGAACTGCAGTGTGGGTCTTAAATTATCCTGCCGGAATATGTCATTTGTTTCTCTGATAAGGAAAGTTGTAACAGCAGGGTTTACCTTTGTCGCTACATACTGGCGACTGTTCAGCCTCCCTTCAGCAATTACCAAATCAATACCCACATCAAAATTCCAGAAGATAGACTGGCGTAGGTCTCGAGATGCACTGCTTCCTTTGACTTTTCATTAGATCGTGTGCGGAAATCTTGGAATCAATCAGATCACCAGAATGAGAAGCAAGGCTCATAGCTGTACAACATAAAATGCCGACCAGTGTCCCCGTTCATTGTCTCGCTACACTGTGTAAGACTCTGTTGTACGTGCAGTGGCGTCAAGGGCGAAATACCCGTGGAAACTCGACATCTAAACTCAATTTCCAGCAATCCCCAATGGTTCATGATGACACTTTTCCTGAGAAAGTGAGATAAATGGCCAACTATGTACACAATGGCAAGGGGAGAAGGGATACAGAGTGGAGCGGCAACTATCATTGTAGGAAAGCTGGACAGGAGTAGAAATGATTGGCGAATAAGTTAACACAACAAACAGAAAATTTACATGACTTGTTTTCCTCCAAGTGAATGAAGACCTTACAAATAATGCAGTAAGAATCAGAGACTAGCTGTCACACACTAATAACGATAGAGCCGGAGCAGCAACTAGGAGACTTCTTTGTAGCGTCCCAAGCACGAGAGGGTTGAGCAGCTGCCACCAGCCGCCATCTACTGCGGCTGCAGAGCGCGATCGAAGTTCAGAACTGCTGGAGGTGTTGCCCAATGGATGCGCACCAATGGGTCCATGACAGCTATTGATGGCAGGCGGAAACATCCAGTTTCGGTATCAACGTAACGACGCCCTTAGGGTGAAATCAATACTGTGCCTTTCCCAATGCCGACGTCGCGACATATTGCTGTAGTTACTGTAGGCATGCAATAGACATTATCAAGTCACCACTTAACGCCTAGCTGCCGGAGATCTAACTATCGCTCGTGAACCGAAAGCTGAGGTTATTTTCAATGCTGGCTATCGGTCAAAATCAGAAGGATCATAGGGGATTACTGAGGTAACGTATGAGAAGCTTCCTTGCACAACATACTGAATGTCTAAAAGAGTCTCTCTGACTCGGAATTAGGCTTTCGCATCCGAAACTTACCTAAATATCAGCACAATTACAGATGTCTATTTTCTTTATCACAGAATCAAAGATATCATCAAAGGAAGATTACTGTAGTGTCGTCAATACACAGTGATACCTGGTGGTAGTCGAGGGAAGGAAGGATTCGTCTACGATTGTGGACAGGCCCGTAATCAGTTACTGTTGGTTGCCTTTTATAGTTACACACAATGTATTTTAAACTAGTAATTCCAGACTCAACAATAAATAAAATACCCCACGTTATTAATGAAGGAATAAACAACTGTGGAAATAATAGTGTTTTCTGTGACTTACAATTTAGCAAATCATCATTAAATACAGATTCAACAGATAATGTTTTAAAAACAAGCCACTGTGGTCTGGGCAATAAATTAAGAATTGTTTAAAACTCGCTGCATCTTACAAATTACAGATATTGAAATATTAAGGTAAGTCTGTGTTTACAATTACCTGGACGATTTGCTAATTTATAGTTGTTTCTTTCAAGAGCATTTAGAACATATCCAGCAAATTTTTGGTAGGGTGCAGGGGGCCGGATTGACTGTTAAACCCAATGAGGTGACTTTAGCCAGGCAGCAGGTATCCTTCTTAGGTCACCTAGTATCAGATGAGAGTGTTCACATTGACCAAGAGCGGACTAAAGCCTTGAGAGACCTTCTACCACCCACTGATAAGCGAGGGATTAACACGTTCGTAGGGATGGCAAGTTATTTTAGGCGTTTTGCCCCTAATTTTGCTCAGTGGGTGGCTCCTTTAAATGAACTGCGCCGTCGAAGACCCATAGAGTCCGCCGCTCGTGGTCTCGCGGTAGCGTTCTCGCTTCCCGAGCACGGGGTCCCGGGTTCGATTCCCGGCGGGGTCAGGGATTTTCACCTGCCTCGAGATGACTGGGTGTTTGTGTTGTCCTCATCATTTCATCATCATCCAGGAAAGTGGTGAAATTGGACTGAGCAAAGATTGGGTAATTGTGCGGGCGCTGATAACCACGCAGTTGAGCGCCCCACAAACCAAACATCATCATCATCGAAGACCCGTAGAGGTCTTTGCACCGTAAGCTGTGACGGCGCGCGCCTCCTGGCCCGATTTTAGTGTGAGGGCGCCACAGTGGAACACGTGATTCCAGCGGCTAATAGCGGCGCCCCCGATAGCGTACTTAAGCGCCGGCCTCTTGCCCAGCCAGTCCATCGCCATCTTCAGTGTTTGTGCGTCGTGTCAACAGTTTGTAGTGTGGATTATCGTCGAGTGTGAACGGCTCCGTGTTTGTCTTTATGTGTCTACTGTTTTATTACCCACCGTTATGTCACTTATGTGTATTCTTTCTGTTGTTTATTTATCTATTCTATGGCTGAAGAGCGACGTAACATGCTGCTGACAGCCTGCCTGTTTGTACGGGTTTGAAAATAACATTAAAGAAAAAAAAAGAAAGAAAAAAAAGCCCAGCCAGTCAGTCTGATTTCGCTTACGTCGGTTTACACCTCGCTTTACGCTAGACTGCTTACTTCCTGGTTCGTGTTCGAGTGGACGTGTTTGTTTCCTTGTGACTCTGTTGTTCGATCTTGTTCTATTCATTCTGTCCTTCGTTGGTCGTGTCCGTCCTCTTCCGTTGTGTTGTTCGCGGGCCTCTCCGCGGGTCCCACCGCGCCTTCCGTCATTGCTACCCCGCGACTGTCCTGCTCGCAGTTACAACACCTTACCTCGCACCGAAAGAGGGCATCGGTTACCTGGCTTCGTCCGAGTCGTAGTGAGACTGCTGCCACCACCATTGCGCATTTAACTAACGTTTTTAGTGTTTTTGGACCTACTAAGAAAATCGTTAGTGACAATGCGTCGGCCTTTCTTTCGGCTCACTTCAAGGCCTTCTGTTTTCAAAGCAGTGTTAAGCATGTAGCTACCACTCTGTATTATCCGCAGGGGTCCTTTGCGGAAGGGGTCAATCATAGCCTTAAATCCGCACTGATTACCTTTCTTTACAAGTATCCCAGTATGTGGGATTCTACTCTGCCTTCGCTTAGCTTTGCCTTCAATACCGCCAGCCATGGAGCTTTGAAGGCTACTCCGATTTCCTTGATGTTTACTTATCCCCTTTCGGACTTATGGGGGATTCAAGATCTAAGTCCTGCTGAGATCACCCATCAGGTCGTCAAAGAAACTTGCAATCGTGCGAAGAGCAATATTCTCAGGGGTCACAACAGACAACCTGGTCGTTATAACAGTAATCGACGAGCCTTAAGGGTAAGCCGTAAGATTGGGTGTATGTCCGTAATTTAGCCTGGAGGGAGGTGCGTGTTGGCAACCTTGGTAAGTTTACTCCCAGTTAACTGGGTCCATGGACGACTATGCCCAGTTAATCTTCTGGTTAAGGACAACCGTATTAGTACGCAATAACAGGTCCATCTTAATCGAATTAAGTTTGGTTAGGCCGCTAGTTGGGTCTCCTCACAACCCCCCTCCCGGATCTCACCTATGGAGGGGGAGGTTGAGCCGTGCTGCGGCTTGCATTGGTGCTATTTGTTGGTTTCCTCCCTCTGTTGGACGCCAGACGGAATCGTTTAGTTAGCATGGTGGTGATTGTTTGTCTTCTTCTCGTGTTGACTGGTGCCACTCGGTTTCGCAAGCGTTGCCTGTCCGCTAGTGGCAGCAGCGGCGGTTATCGATATGTAGTTACTGTTGCCCTATCTTTGGGGCTACGTCGTTGTGTTTCTGGGTCGTGTGAATGTGCCATTTTAGTAGGGGACTCATTACGAGCCAGGTCCAGTCAGTGAGAGAATTCGCCAGGACCACTGGCCGCACGCATGGACTGCCGTATGGAAGGACTGTGGTCACGAGGGTGCACGACCTCGTCGTAATCTAGATCCAGCAAGCCTTAAGACGAGTGCATTTCAATCCAAGTAGAGGAACCTCCACCGTTGTGATATCTTGCGCTTATCCAGTGACTTGTGTTCGAGTTGTTGCTTGTAGTGTCGCCGATTCGAAGATCAACGAGTGGAGTGATTTGTACTTTGGTGGCAGTGGTTCTCTAAACACAGTATTCTGGGGCTGTAGTGCAGACCGCAGGTTCTGGCTTTGGCGTATTGTTCCATCGTTGTATTTCGTTTATTGGACGTCATGTAGCACCAGCAAGATTATCATTGGGCATTCGTTAGACTGCCACAAGTCTGGGTTAGCATCCTGCGAAGTGAATGCAACCCTTGGCTGCCTATCTCATTGCTCGAGGAAAAAGTTTGTTGCCGGACCTTCGCAGAGGTCTATTCCTGGAGCACAGTCTGTTTCCTCTTGTGTTAGAAAGTTTACCATTACCCTATTTCACCCGTTTGGTTGTCAGCTGCTTGTTTCTTTAATTAACCTTTGTTATTGTTGTTGCTGGTTTACAGCAGGTTTCAAAATATTTTTATATTATTCCTGTTCCTGGCGTGTTAGGCCTTCAGCCATGATTGTGTTCTTTGGCCTTCAAATTTTAATTTGGTATTTATATTTTTGCAGTAAATTTTAAAACATTATTTATAGCCATTGCTGCTGTCTGATGTGTTTGTGACGACTTGCCTTCAATATTTCAATGCCTGGAATTTGTAAGTTGCAGTGAGTTTTAACAGTTCTTAAGTTATTGCCATTCCTGGCATGTAAGGCCTTCTGCCCAAATCACAGTTGCTTGCTTTTATAACATTATCTGTTCCATCCATATTTAATGGTGATTTGATAAATTGTAACTAACTGAAAAAACTATTATTTACACTGTTGTTAGTTCCTTCATTAATAATGTGTGGTATTTTTATTTATTGTTGAGCCTGGAATTACTGGTTTAAAATAAATTGTGTGTAATTGTAAGAGGCAACCAGAAGTAATTGATTATGGACCAGTCCACAATTGTAACTGAATCCTTCCTCACTGGAGTACCACCATATTTCAGATATTTGAAATTTAATAAATGAACATTTTTGGAATTTGTTGATTAGGTAAATTTAGAAAACATAAAAAAGAATTAGAAGCAAAGACTTAAGGCTATATTGATTATAAAGGTGGTAGTATAGTAGATATGAAAGATCCAGTAAATTGTTATGATGTGTTACAAAACCTAAATATACAAGTATTCTAACACAATTTGATAATTATGTGACTAAAACATAATTATGTCACTGAAACATAAATGAAACCAACAGAAGTTAATGACAATAATTATAAACCAGCTGTTGTTGTAGCAAAAGACGAAAAATTTAGAAGGGGAGCGAAGTATCAATAAATTTAAAGGAAAAATGTTATAGAGCCAGTTGGTCAACAGAAATTTTAGGCATCAAAGATAATATTCATTCTTAACCAATAACATATAAATTATGTGATTAAAATGGTGAGGAAGTAATATTAAATTTTTATGAGTGTGAACAACAGAAAACAAAATATTTTGATGTATATATTGCTGAAAAAGTTTAAAAAAAGAAAGGTAATTATGTGTATGTTAAATGGTTAAGATTTGATTATTGACATAATAGATGGGTAAATAAAAACAATAATGTTTTATAAGTTTTTTTATATAAGTTGAAGAAATTTTTGAAACCTTAAATCAGTTACATATTGATTACAATATTCATTCTACTAATTGTTTTATTAAAGAAGATATAGTACATTTTGATAATCAAATAAAAATTATCAAAAACTATTCAAAGTTAGAATCATTTGGGTATTTTAATTTTCAATTATTGGAATCAAATGATGGATATATTGAGTTTTGCTTATTAAACTTAAATAAATATAGTTATGAATCTATTATGAAATTTAATTATGAAATAAGTAATTAGAAATTTGATTTATTGTGTTCAAAGACGCTAGTTCTTTGTTTTTCCATCATCCTGATCAGCTACCTAGATTTAATAGTATATTTCAAAAGTTAATTACAGATGTATCAAACTATAAGAATGAGAAAATTAGCTATTTAATTTTTTGCTAGGCAGTATGTTATCCAAATGACAATGAAGATGTAGTCTGTAAATTTATAAATCAATTAACTGATGAAAATTTTGTGCAATCTCAGTGCAGAGGAAATTTGTATAGCTTATGAATACATTAAAAAACAAGCAGAAGGACTGAGTATGAACTCACCTTTTACTCTATTAAATGTTGAATTTTTGTGGGGCAGATGAATAGATGAATTTAAAACTACAGATCAGTTTGGTGAAGATTTATTATATCATTAATTAATTGTTCTTGTGTATAGCCATCCATTATATTAAAATAGTTCAGTTCTTTGGTATATAATTAGTGAGTTAGGATGGTACTTGAGTCTCAACATTTCTTCATAGTTTCGATGTCTATCTACAATACCAGTTAACTGTCTCTGTAAATTTCTTCTTTATATTCTAATGACATCATAATCAAGTCATCACTGAATAATTTTAAAAGAACAAACATGTCCCAAATTAATATCTTGAGTTGCTGAAACTATATGTGGTTTTTTCCTCTAATTATTTCATTTTGACATCAATTTGTAGTTGTGGTTGTTGATTTTGTTGTTAAAATTCAACAGCTAATTGTTAATCTTTTAATAGTTTCACACTCATTTGCATATTTCAGATAATGTAGAAATATTTTTTCTGTATGCAAATAATATTTTGTCACTTGTTTACAGTATTTCATATTAAATGACATTACCGATTCTTAAAATTAAGAACTGTTAGTAAAAACAATTTTTTAACGATAATTTTTGGTCTTAAACCTTTAATCTTGTTATAGCAATTGGATTATTGTGTTTTATCTTCTTTTATGGTATTTCATAAATTTTTAAAAAGTGAAAACAATCTTTTCTGATTTGTTTAAAATTTCAAGGGAGGAAATTTTTACCCTCTGGCGTCCCTAGAGAAAACATAAAATATTATTTTTAGTCAATACATTCTTCTTTTCAAACAATGGAACCCAAATATGTTTTAAACAAGTATCCAAGTTTAACTGGAATTATTCTTTTGAATAAATTAGAATGTATGCATCTCAACTAGTGACAACTGCATTAGGTGTACTTAGATACCTGCCATTTATTACAAGTAATTTTTACTAAATTTTTAGTTTTTCAATAAAAATTATGTTTTTTCTCATTGTTATTTCAGTGATCATAAAGTTCATCCACTGACTTTTTGTATAAATTATTTGGTCTAAATTTATTGTTTTCAGTTTGAATATATCCATATTCTAAAGTTAGTGGATCATTACATTCTATTGCAGTGTATTCTAATTTTGTAAAGACCTGATTAAATCTCAAATTATATTTTTTAAATTTTTAGAGGTACTGCTCTGCACCTTATTGTTTCTCAATTTTTGAGGCCTTCTGCTCAGAAGATCTGGATTATTACTATATTTTCATCCAGGATGTTCATCCTGCCTGGTATTTCATAATAATTAAATCATAAAATATTTAGTGTAATATCACTTCTACTCACCTTTTGTTTAAGATCTGCTGTTGGGAAATTTATCCACACCCAAAATTCCATATAGAAAAGCTAAAATCACATTTGTAGTTAATGCATTTCTCTGTTCAAAGAATGGAATAATTTTTTAAAACCACAGTTATTCAAATTATTATTTTTTAAAAACTTAACAAAAACTATTTCTAATAAATTGCGAGTGTAAATCGTCTGAAAGTAAAAAAAATTGAAAGAAACTAGATCAAAACAATTAGGCTCAACAGGAGATTCAAAACTGAGGAAAAAACAACTAATTGAACTTATTATTAATAATATTAACAAGCCAAGCATTAGCTCTTCCCAGCTCAATGAATTCAGTGAACTAAAAGCTAGAGAAGATCAACTTACTCAGATGATTTATCTGAATGTGTGTAAAATAATGTGTAAAAAATTAAATTTTCAACAACTGTATTACTTGTAGTTAACAAATGAAATATACAGAGATATCATTGTTGGTTATATCAAATGGGAAATTCATTATGTGAATTTGAATGGAAAGTATTAATTTCGAGATTTTATAATACACCCAAATAATTTATGAATAAATTTTATGATAAATAAGAATCGTAGTGCATCCTAACAAGAGGTGAAATATCTGAAGATTTTACAAGAGAATTTGAAGATAAAATGGATCTCAGTAATATGTAAGACATCAGAAACAACTTGAAGATTTTATGGCAGAATTTTAAGGTAAATTTAACTGGAATCCTCCATATATCTTTGTTCTAAAGAAAAGCTGTAGGTTTCATCAGAGAATTTCCAGATAAAAATTAATTGGGAAGAAATATGACACAGAAAAGTCTTGTCTGAAGATTTTATTACATAATTTCAGGACAAATTAAATTGGGAATTCATATCAGATGATAAAAATTGCCTGCAGATTTTATGAGAAATTTTCAAGATAAATTAAACTGTTATAGTATACCATATGGACATGAATTGTCTGAAGATTTTATTAAAGAATTTCAGGTTAAATTAAACTGGAAAAATATATCAGGTGAGCAAAAATTTTTACATGATTTTATAAAGATTTTGATCATAATATTCACTGGGAAATAATCTTAAAGTATCAAGAACTATCTGAATCTCTTTTATATAAAAACTATTACATCTCATGTAATACTGATGAACAATCTAAAGATTATAAATGTCCTATTTGCTTAAGTAATGAAAATCATAAATCTGAAAAAACAAGCTGTTATCATATTTTTTATAAAGAGCGCATTGATGAATGGTTAAAAGAAGAAAGTAAGTATCCAATGTATAAAAGGGTTATTAAAATATATAATGAAAAGTTTATTACAACTCATTTTGGTGATAGTTTTTTTACTTGTTGATGATAGTTATAGTACTTGGAAATAGATTAATATTATAAAATTTTACATTTTCAAATATCCAATAATTTTTTTCTATGTAAATGGTGCAGGTTCAACAACAACCACTCAAATCAAAATTTTGTGAATATTGTAATACTGAGAAGTCAATTAACAATTTTATTTCACAGAAATGTACAAAAGATGGATGTACAATGATGTGTAGACAATGTGTAAATGAATGTCATGTGAAGATGTATAACAATAACCGAATTTCTTGTGTAAGTGAAAAAATATTTCTAAATATTATTATAAAATCATTTACAACGAATTCCAAGTGAATAACATTAGAAAATATTATTTTCAAAGGAAAATGGTAAATAAATTTAAAGCTTGTCAACAGACGAAAAATTTAAATTATTTCTGTGTTAATACAATGCAAAAGAAAAACATAATAATAAATATAAGAAATGTACTTTAGAATATATGAAAATAAGAAAGTAAAATCACCTTGTACTTAGTACTTAAATATCTTTTAAATAAGAAATATCAGAAGTCTAAAAAATTTGATTTATATAAACAGGAGGGCCAAATAGAGTGATTTGTGGTTATTCCAGTTCATGATAATTGTAAAAGAAATGACTTAAGAGGATATAGTAATTAAGTAAAGCCAGTCTAATAAGATTTATTAAATGACATCAATTCACAAAAGGAGGAAGTCTTTGGAAACAATTAACTGACCATAAAATTAAAACTAATAATGAAGATAAAGGATTGAAAAAAACATTTCCATTTTTAATGATATCTTTGAAAAACAAAAATCTAAAACTAATAAGGAAATATTATTTCCTTTTTATACTAATCTATTAGTGAAACCAAGAGACAAAAGTACAATTAGAGGTTATGTAGTTGATACTGCATTTGCAAACAGATTACAAACTATAAATTTTGAATATAGTAATAACTCAAGAGAAATAATCATTTATAATTGTGGTAAATCTGAAAGTTAAGAAAATTATAGAAGATAATCTAACACCTTATGGATTGAAAAAAAGTTTTTTTATTAGTAGAGATTAGATTAGATTAGATTAATACTTGTTCCATCGATCATGAATACGACACTTCGTAATGACGTGGAACGTGTCAGGTTAATAAAAGATTACATTACACAAAATATTGTACGACACTAATGTTTAAATTGTTTTTTTTTGTCTTCAGAATGCAGCTAATAGATATATTATGGAATTTCAGGTCCTGACAGAAAACTGTTCTATCACAAATGAAAGAGAGATAGTTAAAAAATTTAAGATTGGTAAAGAAAATATTTTATCAAGAATGAGTGATTCTCAAACACACAGATCGGGATGGATATTACACAGAATCAGTGGGTTACTACTAGGAATTAACAGACAATAAAGAGCAAACATGTTTTCTGTGGGTTACAAAATCTATTCATTTTCTGTAGATATACATTCAGAAATAGTTATTAAATACGAAAAAGTTGGTCCTGATTTTGATCAGAAACTTGAAAGTTTTGAGTTTCCTGAACTTGTTAATCATATTCCAAAAACTGGAAAAATAATTAATGTATCTATCAATGTATATTCGTTTATTGAAAATTACAAGTATATCCCTTAATAATTACGAAAAGTAAGAAAGATAAACACACAAATCTCCTTTATTTCAATGATGGAAATAACTCACTCTATCGTTGTATAAAAATTTAGCTATGCTTGTTTCTAGTGAATTAATAAACATGAAGAAGTAAAATTTATTTCTGATATGCGTTTATGCTCTCTTAAACATGACAACTGTAACCAATTCCTTTCCAACTTGCTGGTAATGCAACAAATTTTAACTATCTTTAAATATTTATGAACTTCTATTGATGATAGTTATTTATGTGCTTTAAGTTGCAAAAAAGGGACAAAATACTTTTTAGTTAACATACAGTTGGCCTCAGCGCCAATCAGCACATTCTTCCAATTAGTAAAACAGAAAAAAAAATCTGTTACACATTGTTTTCTAAACTAATATCTTTTTGTACAACATTGTAAAGTGTTTTACACATTTATTGGAGATATTCTTTTGTACGATGTAACGATGAAGATCGTGGTTGTAAACAGAAATAAATTGCAGCATATACCACGTACCCAGCGCCACGTAGCAGTTTAATCCACTTGGCTTACTAAATTTTCCCTTGGTAGCCGTTTGCACTTGTATCGTGATCGAGAATGTTGTCGTGATACAGTGTATCTAATTAACTATTTTATATAATCTACATGACGCTCGTAAGCTAGGAAGCCATATTCTAGCTGTTGTTATATGTCTCTTATCAAAGGTGAAATATTTTCATATCTTCTGATACCAGTTTTGAGCTGTATTTTGTAACCTTTGAAAATGCCGGAAGTCGGAACGCGTAAGGTTGTTGAAAAATAAAAGTGAGGTCAAGACAAATGAAAAGTTGTTAAAAGTCCATGGTAATGGCAGCGTCGTTTCATAGCATTTTCATGCAGATTGCAACTGATTACAGAGTTGTTTCAGATTCGAAGTGAACCCATTTTCATGCCCGTGACGATGTCCGACAAAAAAATGTCATGACCACCTTCGTAACGCGCAATCAATTCCGCACAGAAGATCCTCCGCACAGAAGGTCCTCCGCACGGAAGTACCTCAGTTGATGGATAGGTTTATCAGCGCTACCAACCGGGACGTATGGTTGAGTAGCGGATGAGTTCCGTACGTTTCATCACTGCAGGAGTCACAGCCGTGCATAGCCAACCGACACGCGGCTGACTGGACAGCTTTGCTCGACGTTGTTTTGACGATGACAGACGTCTCGCCTAACGAATCACCGTGCTTTTGTTCACTCTAGATCTCTGTAGACACACTGCAAACACCTATGAATATCTGCGAAGCGCAGGTTTTCTGCGAAAAGAAACTCAATGACAGTTCTGTGCTTGGAACGTATTTCTGTTACAGACGCAATTTTGAAAGCTATGCGTAGCACCGTCAGCTATCACAAATTCATAAAACTATAGAAGCTGAAGTGGGAATATTCCACGATTTCGCACAGCACAGTTCGCATCTTTTCAACCGAAATTAGCCATGAAAAGCAATGTTTTGCAAATTTATTTTATTTTTATTTCCAAATTGAGGAGGAAATCTCCAAGGTCATGGAACTTGTCAGTACATGAAATTACAACATAAAAGTAATAACAGATAAAAATAAAATGTTTATGAACCCGAAAAAGTCAATTCACAAGTTTAAGTAAACGCAATTAACAATACAACAAGAATTAGCTTAATTTTTCAAGGAACTCCTTGACAGAGTGGAAGGAGTGACCCATGATGAAACTCTTCAGATTAGATTTGAAAGCACGTGGATTACTGCTAAGATTTCAGAATGTGAGTGGTACCTCATTGAAAATGGATGCAGCAGTGTACTGCACACCTTTCTGCACAAGAGTTAAGGAAGTCTAATCCAAATGCAGGTTTGATTTCTGCCGAGTATTAACTGAGTGAAAGCTGTTTGTTCTTGGGAATAAGCTAATATTTTTAACAAGAAATGACAGTAAGGAATATATGTATGTTGAGAGCCCAATGTCAAAATACGCAGACTCGTGAACAGGGGTCGACAAGAGGATCATGAATTTACACCACTTACTGCCCGAACCGTCCGTTTATGAGCCACAAATGTCCTTTTAGATTGGGAAGGGTTACCCCAAAATATAATACCATACGACATAAGCGAATGAAAATAAGCAAAGTAGACTAATTTTCGTGTCGAACGATCATTAATTTCAGATACCGTTCCTATAGTAAAAATGGCAGCATTAAGTCTCTGAACAAGATCCTGAACGTGGGCTTTTCACGATAGTTTACTATCTATCTGAACACGTAGAAATTTGAACTGTTCAGTTTCACTAATCACATGCCCAATCTGTGAAATTAAAAGGTCGGGTTTTGTTGAATTGTGTGTTAGAAATAGTAAAAACTGAGTCTTACTGTGACTTAGCGTTAGTTTATTTTCTGCAAGACTTGAAGTTACGTCATGAACTGCACTATTTGAAACTGAGCCAATGTTGCACACAACATCCTTTACAACCAGTCTAGTGTCTAAAGTAAGAGGTGAACCAATTGTGAGCTACTCCCCATATTCCGTAATGGTCGAACTTCTAGAGCAATATTTTGTGGTTAGCACAATCAAACCTCTTAGTTAAATCAAAAAATATGCCTATCGTTCGAAACCTTTTGTTTAACCCATCCAGTACCTCACAGACAAAAGAGAATATAGCATGTTCAGTTGTTAAACGAATTCTAAATCCGAACTGTATATTTGATAGCAAATCGTGCAATATAAATGATCAATTATCCTTACATACACAGTCTTTTCAATAACTTTAGCATACACTGATGACATTGAAATAGGTCTAGATTATCTGCATTATCTCTTTCTCCCTTTTTATAAAGCGGCTTTACTACAGAGTTCTTTAATCGTTCAGGAAACTGACCATTCCCAAAGGAAAAATTACAAATATGGCTAAATACAGGGCTAACATGTGCTGCACAGTAGTTTAATATTGTGCTAGATTTAATTATTGACTTAATCTCCCCCTTGTCTGTATCACAGAGGAGTATTTCATACATCAATCTCGGAAAGGCGTTTGCCAAGAAAGTTACATGATTTCCTGCAGGAACTAAATTTTTATTTAATTCGTCAGCAACGCTCAGAAAATGATTGGCGTATTCGTCGCCACAAAAATGCAAACGAACTTTCCCTTCTCCATGACAACGCAGTGCCTCAACAAGTCTGCGCACCAAAGAGAAGCTCACAAAATTTCAGGGGGCTGTTTTCCCTTCATCCACCATATGGCCCGGACATCGCACCTTCCCACTTCCATCTGACTGGCCCAATGAAAGACGCACTCCTCGGGAAGTAGGATGATGGTGAGGTTATTGACGTCGAAGACCTTGTGCTGCTGACTAGACACTTCCGTCACGACTGACCATATGTTTTATCAAGTGAATTAACTATTATATTTGCATATGACATACTCTTTGCCTTCCTAATGACATTTTTAAGCATCTTACAGTACTGTTTGTAATGGGCTACTGTAGCCCGATTGTGACTACTTCTAGCGTTTTGATATAATTCCCGCTTTGTTGAAGGCCCCTGTATAATGTAGTCGTTGTCCATCGTTATGAACTTTAAATGAGAGTCGTCGTCTGGATGAGCCACTTTTTACACGATACACGTGAATATAGTGCCCGTACTGTAGATCAGCAAAGACCGTGCAGCAGCTTTTGGGGCACACGCTTAGTACGGCGACGTGCAGGCTGTGCTGCGGTGCGCCGCGGCCTGGCAAAGAGCCAGCGCTTCGGACTGCCTGCTCTTTTTCTCGTGGCCGGAGCAAACGCCGGCTCACTCGAGACTTATTGTAGGGTCCCTAAAATTCAACAGCGCCGTTGCTTCTTGTGCTCGGAGCTCAGGACAAACGATTTGCTTTTCTTGGCTTAGCTGCGTCCAGTGTACGTAAAATATTATGCGCATTTTTCAAATTATTTGCTGTAAGTGCATACCGGAGAACCCGACAGGAACTACGTATATTTAGCTAGAGATAAATATTGTTCCTTGTGAACAAGAAGAGTTAGATCCGACATGTTGTTTCGACGTCTCTTTTTTGGTGGTAAATATATAACAGTTTGTGTCGGCTCCCTTCTCTAAAGAATCTGAGTAACGTTTGCAACCTGAGCACAAAGTTGAAGGTTTTCAGTAGTTTGACTCGAGCGAACCGCTCCTATTACGGAACTATGAAAAACCACTGGAAATATTAATTTAACAGAACAAAAATCTGTGCCCTCGAATACGCATCTAACTCTGATAATAATGTTCGTTGCTCAAGGTCTGACTGGACAACACTCATTTCACAAGAGTTTTTTGCGAACGTAACGCCATTTTGACGTCACGAGCAATATCTACAACCGCAGGAACTACTATTGACTTTGTTACAAGGTACAATGTGATTGTTACAGTTCCTCGTTACACTCGCCGCAATTTAAACTCTCCTCTTACGTTCCTGACTAGCCACACACTCGGAAATCTCACATTTTCTAAAATAAAGAGCCAAATATTTGCGAAAAGCAGGAATATGAAATCGCCATATAGTCCAAAAGAAATATCGAAATATTTTTGACAAGAAAAAATATAAGTGTTACATTTCCTCGTGTCACTATCAGTAGTGTTAGCTTTCCTCTTAGGTTTCTGCCTAACCATATACTCGAAAATAGCCAAATGTTTAATTTGTCCTTCGTTCTCTTATCAGACAGAAACTTAAATACCATCGAATATTGCAGGACATACTCGTATAACATGCAGAAGAAAGTTCCAGAATGTGTTAACAACACTACGATGAAAAAGAAACTGCAACTAGCAGGATGCGAACCTACATCCTAGAGACAAAAAACACAGCGTTATCTATCACCCATGTGATATCAGTTTTCTGTCTTAGCTATGATAGTATTTCTTAAGGACTTATGTTGTTGATGCATTATTAGCTGACGTTTAATGATAATGGTGATATGCTTGATAATTTTCAGTGCGCCTTCCTTGAAACGACATACTGGAAATTATATACTTAATTTTTAAATTATTGACAACGACAACTCATTTTGACGACGACGACTCATTTCTGAGAGAGCATTCTTATATGAAAGCATTAATCGGTGATAACCATTGTGTGTAATTTAATTATAACAGTAATTTTAATAAATCGTACCAAGAACGGTGTGATTTTATAAATATTCGTCAAAATGTCGTCGCCTTTGCTGGAAGTCTTGTGAAATGACTGCTAACTCGTGCGGCTTCGTAAATTGACTCTCTAACCATTCTTTGAAAAATAATGAAACATAACGGCAGTAGTTGGTGCACTTACATGTCAGTAGTCCAGAAGGCATACAAAAGAAAATAATGACGAATTATAAGATTTTTCTTGCTTCAGCACAACATCGAGTTGTGGACTCTTTGCTGTTTGGTCCATTGTTCAGCGTCTTCATCGGATGTTCATCTGTCTTGTGGGTATTGTATTACACGGAACTCGAAGTTGAGCGGTAGTTCAGCAATTTATAGTTGACAAACAATAAAGAATTTTTTAAGACATAATTAATAAAAATGATTTTTCCCCCACTTAACGCCCTTATCCCACTACTCAGCAACAATCTGAAATTAATGTTTTTTCTCACTCACATCTGAAATACAGGGTAATTCGAAAAGAAAGAACAGGTTTCAGTTGTTTACTACGGACAAACTATGAAAGATAGAAACACACTGCGCATGTCACTGGATAGAGGAATGTTCAAAGTCTTTCGTTCTCACAGACGTTACACCATATACTCAACATGAGCACTGTGCATTGCTGGCGAAACATCGAAACGGTAGTCCGTTTCATTCCACATACTGATCACCAGTCCATGTTTATTGAATGGGCAGCTTCAACAATTCGATTTCTCAGCTCATGAAAGTAGCTGCAACAGTTGGCACAAAGACTCTTTCTATCACGTATCCCCACAGAATAAAATCGCAAAGTGTGATGTCCGGTGACCTGGGAGGCCAAAATCAATGAAGAGGATCATGACTTCCATCTCTTTCAACCCAACGTTGTGGGATGGTGTTGATAAGACTACGCCGCACCTCAAGGTGAAAGTGAACCGGGCTGCCATCGTGCATGAAAATAAAATCACTGGACTGTTCGTCAAGCTGAGGAATTAACCGATTTTGCAGCATCTCCTGGTATGACATTTCTGTTTCTTCCGCAAACAAGAAAGGTCCATAAACTTTGTGAACAGAAAGGTCAGAAATACATTCAGTTTCGATCGGTCTTTCGTGTTCGACGACAACGCCAGGATTTTTGAGCTCCAAATTCTTACATTATGGCAGTTTACTTTACCATGTAAATGATACGTCTATTCTTCCGCCGAAAAGATGAGAAGTTCGGAGAAAGTATCCTCTGTCAAATCCTGGAGAACTGAAATGCAAACTTCGTTCTTCTGCTGCAGTATCTGCAACTTGTAAGGCGTCATATGCAGGCGCAGCTTCAGACTACGCTACACTGTTGTCGAGAAAGTTAATGTTCGTAGCCTGCATATCCTGTGGATTTCCGAGGGCTCCGGATGAAGACATCTCGGATACGCTCGACATTTGCACCAGACGTCCGCGGCCTACCAGTAGGAATTTGGTACGCTAATGCAGAAGCGGCTTCTTGCTGAATCGATGGTGGAATGTACGTTGTATTTGAACAACGGATTGACTTAGCGCAGATTTCGACTCACATGTTGTTACAAACAAACAACAGTGCGGCTGTGTCAAAATGTAGAGCGTTCCTCTGTCCAGTGACATGCGCAATGTGTTTCTATCTTGTATAGTTTGTCTGTAATTAACAAAAAAATGGCTCTGAGCACTATGGGACTTAACATCTGTTGTCATCAGTCCCCTAGAACTTAGAGCGACTTAAACCTAACTAACCTAAGGACATCACACACATCCATGCCCGAGGCAGGATTCGAACCTGCGACCGTAGCAGTCGCGCGGTTCCGGACTGAGCGCCTAGAACCGCGAGACCACCACGGCCGGCTGTAATTAACAACTTAAATCTGTTCTTTATTTTTGAATCACCTGCTTTGTAACTAGACCGTTAGAAGTTCCGTCAGTTTCTATGTCAGCCACACAGTCACACCTAGAAGAACTTCTAATTTCAATTGCAGAGCTATACAAAACATGTTGATTCTCATCGTTTAACAATGAAAAGCGGTCTTCGCTTTTCTCATAGTAACGTGCAGCCTGTATTCACAGTTCTGCGTAAGAGAAACTCTATCCTAGTAATTGAGATGAACTATTCTTTCCAAATAATGATTCTTTAATGTGTTTGTTATCTGTTCAAATGGTTCAAATGGCTCTGAGCACTATGGGACTTAACTTCTGAGATCACCAGTCCCCTAGAACTTAGAACTACTTAAATCTAACTAACCTAAGGACATCACACACATCCATGCACGAGACAGGATTCGAACCAGCGACCTTAGCGGTTGCGGAGTTCCAGACTGAAGCGCCTAGAACCACTCGGCCACTCTGGCCGGCGTTAGCTGTTCGCGACACGATTTAGTTCGCAGAAATTCAAATAACAGCCGAAGGTCACAACACTAGTACTGAGAAGTTTAATAAAAAGATTATAACAATAACTGTAGTACACAATAAAATTCGATCGCATTAGGATGTTTTAATAATACACTGCTGGCCACCGTAAATGCAACACCCTGAAGGAAGCATCCGAATCAAGTGAAATTTACACCATGAGTTTGCAGCGATGAGATATGCAACTGATTAGAATTTCAGCGCAGACGCACATCACGCGCGCCTGTGGCGCCATCTCATAGCGCCGTTTAAGGCTTGGCGATTTCGACGAGTGTACGTTCGGCACATGTGTTTACCTTGTGGTTGTTTCACAAGACGATCAGTTATGCCTCGTAGAAAACAGCGAACATCTTTTGATCAAGTATCCGAGTTCGACAGAGGAAGGATAGTGGCTTACCGAGATTGTGGATTATCAAACAGAGAAATCGCTAGTCGTGTTGGACGAAACCAAACAACTGTAATGCGGATATGTGACCGTTTGATGCAGGAGGGTACGACGGACCGACGTGGTCGATCGCATTCACCTCGGTGCACCACTGCACGTGCTGATAGGCAAATGGTGCGCATGGCAGTGACGGATCGCTCAGTGACATCCCGAACCATAGCACAGCACATTGCGTCTGTAACGCATCATCCAGTGTCTGCGCGTACCATTCGACGCCGTTTACAGCAGAGTGGTCTGTCCGCAAGACGTCCATTGCTTCGTCTACCATTGACGCAGAACCACAGACGTCTCCGTCGCCAATGGTGTGATGACAGACGGATGTGGACGGCAGAATGGAATGACGTTGTCTTTACTGACGAGGCACGCTTCTGTCTGCAGCACCACGATGGTCGGATTCGAGTGTGGAGACACCGTGGAGAGAGGATGCTGCATTATGCACCGCCACACTGGTCTTGCACCGGGTATTATGGTATGGGGCGGTATTGGATATTACTCTCGCACGCCTCTAGTACGCGTTGCCGGTACTTTAAATAGCCGGCGCTACATATCCGAGGTGCTGGAGCAGTTGTCCTTCCTTACCTTCAGGGCTCGGCCACAGCCATATTTCAACAGGATAATGCGCGACCACACGTGGCACGCATTGTCCAAAGGTTCTTCGTCAATAACCAGATTGAATTGCTTCCCTGGCCGGGTCGCTCTCCGGATCTTTCGCCGATAGAAAACATGTGGTCCATGGTTGCCCAACGAGTGACCCAGATTACATCCCCAGCTGCCACACCAGATGATCTTTGGCAACGTGTGGAAGCTGCTTGGGCTGCTGTACCCCAGGAACGCATCCAACGTCTCTTTGACTCAATGCCGAGACGTGTGGCAGCGGTGATCTCCAACAATGGCGGCTACTCTGGCTACTGATTCTGGCAGGAACCACATGTCACAGACGTCTGTAAACGTAATCATTTGATACTTGGTCAACATGTTATCTACAAAATAAATTTTGTTGTGCTACCTCTTGTCTTTCTTGGTGTTGCATTTACGGTGGCCAGCAGTGTAGTTTTACGGCCATTCACAAATTGCAGTACGATCTAAACAAAAGTAACTCATTCTACACAGCCAGTCAAATACTATATCGAAGTTAGCGGTTCAAATATTTGTCTGTGCACTTGAAACCCATTAGTCTTTGCTGTACTGTTGTAAAGATTAGACAGCTGACAGTGAAGCCATACAGACGTTTCGGATAGGCGTGGAAGATGAGCTGCCTTTTGTTTATGGCAAATGTTGCCGAACTGTTAGAGCAGTGGTGCTATTGTATGATGAAAGGTATCGTGAGGGTGCCAATACCTCTCAATCTGTCTTTGTTGTAGTCATTAACAAATTCAAAGAACTGGAAATGTAAAGGTGTGAAGAATAAAATATGTCAATGAATAAGAACAACGCCTGATGAGAGAAATACAACTAACGTTTTAGCTGCGGTGATAATACCCGTAGTTGAGAAGGGAGTGAGCCAGACTTTCCAAATGGAAAACGCTCTTCTTGCTATTGCCACTATGCGTTTTATTTCTTGTCTGTTTTTATCGTTTTCAATTTTTTTCTGCCCAAATAGCAATAATCGTCTACTGCTTTTAGTGTCTCGTCTCCTAACTTAATTCCCTCAGCATCACCTGATTTAATTCGGCTACAAAGGCATATTCTCCAAATTAAAAAAAAAACTTTGTAATACCGTTTTAAAGCTTTTCGTACACGTTCTACTGAACTTAGCGTCATGTCGCTCCTGTCGAAGGCTCCCACATCTCCAATGTAGCTCACGATCTTTTTTGTTTCATTTGTGCTTCTGTCAATTTTATCGGTCGCTGCTATATAGACCGAAGAGAAATTTGTTGACACTAAGTATAAACATAAGTGTTCGGAAGACTTTTCTGAACGTATTTGTCTGGAGCTTAGCCTTGTACAGAAGTGGAACTTGAATAACAAACACTTCGGACCAGAAGAGAATAGTAGGTTATGAAATGTGACGAAATATGATTCGACAGAACAGTCTTGAACATTAGTTGGGTGGATCGACTAACTAATGAGGAGGTACTGAACCGAATTTGGGAAAAAAGAAATTTATGGAAACAATTTATTAAAAAATGGAAGGCATTGGTAGGGCCCGTCCTGAGACATCAGGTTACTAACAGTTTTGTTTGTTTGTTTGTTTGTTTGTGTGTGTGTGTGTGTGTGTGTGTGTGTGGCACGGGCTTACACAGCATAGAGTAGCAAGGAGAGCTACACGAGACCGTTTGTAGGACTGAAGACCACAGGTACTCCAATAAAAGCACGCAAACGACATATCACTGCTGTTCGAATGTGTGCGTGGCGTCAGCTGAAAGTCAGTTCTGCGAATACTACATTCCAACGCATTTCATCCTGTCGAAATTTCGCTTCAACTTCGGGTACTTTGTTACTGTTAGCCGAATTGTAAGTAAGAAAATTGAAAGTTTCGTGGAATTTCTATGGACCATTTTGTTTTCAGATAAAGCATTGCTTAGAAACCCTGGGCACACTAATCTTCGAAATATACACTACTGATCAACTAGAAACACGCGCTAGCTTAGATATATGGATAGAGAACAACTTTGTGAGTCAAAGCGTGACGCAGCCTCTTCTTTGGTCCCTCTTTCATTGATTCATTGATCACAAGTATGTTCGGTTCACGAGAGATGTGCTGCTGTTTTATTGGAAGGTAGCACGCTACCCAAAGGGAATCCGTGTGGTACCAACATGTCTGATATACGACCTCCCAGTCTGCACAGATAATTACAGGTTCTCTTAACACAACACCTGGAGATCATTGTGCCGGTCGTTCGGGAAACATAAAATGACCTGCCCGCCCACCAGACTTAACACTTCTGGAATTTGAGGAAAATTAAAAGAAGAGGTCTGGAAGGAAACACCAACGACTAGCCGGCCGGAGTCGCTGAGCGGTTCTAGGCGCTACAGTCTGGAACCGCGCGACCGCTACGGTCGCTGGTTCGAATCCTGCCTCGGGCATGGATGTGTGTGATATCCTTAGGTTAGTTAGATTTAAATAGTCCTAAGTTCTAGGGGACTGATGACCACAGCAGTTAAATCCCATAGTGTTCAGAGCCATTTGAACCAACCAACGACTACATAAGACATGGAATGTCCGGACCTATAATGCAATAAATCGACATGCAATTCAGATTTTCGCCGAGTTCAACGTTCTAGCCCACGTAACAAATATAAAAAATGTTGACTGGGAGAAAAAATTCGTGTACCTGCTTATTTTTGTACAATGGCATGGGGAGGGGGGTGTTATCAACAACGTACAAAAAACCAGGGGGGGGGGGCGTAGGCAGGCGTAGCGATGAGGCTTGTGAGATCACCTTTTTAGGTTTTTCTTGGCAGTCTTGAAAATCGCAAAGTCTACCGAAACGTGTCCAGCACAATATCAAACTACATTAAAATTCCTTCAAAAAAGTTAATATTCACATATTCCTGATCATTTACCCGTTGCAGGGAATGGAAAAATTGCAGATTACGAATAATTAAAGTTTTAATGGTATCAAATTGATATTTATTGTTAATGAAGGAGGTTAAGAACAAATGTAAAATGTGTGTACTGCATGTACGTGTAGTAGAACCGTATGAACGGATAAATTATTTTCTGGGGGTGTAAAGGCGACGGAAGAGGTTAGAAGTGTAAGGGAAGGTAACTCGCCGGATTGTGGTCGTGGGCTTCCCTCCTTCATAGGTGTTCAAAATAACGTGCGAGCAAAATTGCCCTTTCTCTCTATGACAATGCGTCACAAAAAACAACTATGGGGTATTTCACAATGTTGTACCGGCCCTTCTGCAATGGCCTTGTACGTAATTGGTGAGGCAGTGTAAAGGGATTTCCGGGGGCGGGGATGGGAGGAAGACGGGGGAAGGACTTATTTTCCATAAAGTGTCTCAATAGTACACTCATAATAGATATGAGTTGCTAATAATACAAACGCAAGAAAAGCCTATGGACAGATTCCATGTAAATCTCTCCACATTGGTCTACGCTGCTGAACGAGAAATTGAATCTAGTCATCCGTTACGGCAGAGTACGGCGGTTGTAGCACTCTCCTGGGAATCGCATTTCGTTCACCATGATGGCTACTCGCTTTTCACGTTACAGACAGATTGTACCACCACAGCATTTCTCGTCCAGTTCTCTCATGTGGGTAGACAAAATAAGTTCACTGAGCTGGTGTTTATACAAGGATAGTGGTACTATTTTCAGTTTATTAAGTGAGATTTGTCTGCGGCTGTTAAGCGAGCGTTTATGAAAATACGCTCCTATAAACAATAGTTGAGAAGTGCATAGTTTGCAAGTGTGATGTTGTCAGTGGCCTGTGTAATGTTGGTGCGGAAGGGATTGGATTGTTAAACGTGCCGTCTTGCTCCGGTCTGTCATTAACAGTGTATTGTAATTCTGTGTAACCGTGTTGTAATAACTGGTGGTGAATAAATGAGTGACCATAAGGTTACTTCACTTATCTCACCACCAGTTGTGTTACTGATAGACTGCATAAACCTTTTCCATTTAGGAGTTGATGGCAATTGTAAAGTGGGCTGCCCTGAGTGGGGACACTTACGAGAAATCCACAGTATATGTTGCAAAGTGAGTGTCATTATGTCTGATAGAGTAAGACTGGTAATATTTAAATCTAAAACAGTAATGTGCTTTACTGCATTGTTTGATTTGTGTCGAAATTTCCAAAGTTTCGCAGGACCTTGGTGAGCTACTTCTGTTACAGAGAGCGCCAGTTTAAGCCTCTGGCCTTCTTGAGGTGTTGGGAGTGCTGAGGCTGGGGTGATGCATTTTATACTCTGAAAAGGTGAAAAGTATTCCAGTCAGTGATAGAGGAGATAATGAAACCGGCATTATCGAATGCAATGTTGGCTGCATGTTGCTCTTGAGTGTGGTAGAATCGTCCAAGTAAACACGAGGTCAGGTAAATTATTTTATCCACTCACAAGAGAGAAATTGACTGGAAATGCTGGAGATTTACTGTCTGTTTCTAAAGTGAAAAGCGAGTAGTACTAATAGTGGGAGAAGCTGACTTTCTAGGAAGAACACTACGGAATGACTGAGAATCAACTGTACGGAGATTTATGTAGATCCTTTCGCTGTGCGCTTCTTGCTTTAGTATTATTAGTAATTCATATCTGTATTCCATGTAGTGTTAACGCTCTTTCTGAAAAATAGGCACCCCTGGACATGTCACCAGTGATTGATAAATGTAACTCCATCTTCTGGTGGAGTATGGGATTACGGCTGTTCAGTGTTCAATAAAAACAATACCAATCACCGTTTATTTCTAGGCAACCAGTTACAGTACGTCATCTTCAGGCCTAAACTGCTCCAATTCAGTAACCTTCGTACCTGCTATATTTCTAACACGAAGGTTACTGAGTTGGAGCAGTTTAGACCTGAAGATGACGTAGTGTAACGTCGAAACTGGTTGCCTAGAAATAAACCTATACAACTGCGCTTGGTATTGTTTTTATTGAACAGTGATTAATAAGGTGAGCTGCAGAAGGGTCGGTATAAATTTTTGGCACACCCTGTACTTCCTTATCTTTGACGTAGTGCAGACGTAATGGGAATTGCCTGCTTGCTCTTCATTTCACATTCCTATGAAGAGGGGAAGTGTATGACAACAATCCGGAGACCTACTTTCCTCCAAGCTTCTTATCTCTACATCCACCTTCCCACTCTGTTAAGCCGCCAGAAAACAATTTATCCCTTAATGCGGCTCTTCTGCACTTACATGTGGTGCAAACATTTAATATTTGTTCTGAACTCACGTTGTTTAACAATATCAGTTAATATTAAAACATTATTTTTAATAATCTGAGATTTTTCCATCACCTTTAATTCAGGAACTATTAGTCCTAGAGAACAAATGAATAAGACATTTTTTGTAAGAAATTTAATGCAGTTTAGCTGGTAAACATTTTCACTAGAAGCCGCGGTTTTCGAGATGGTCGAGAACAACCTAGAAAAGTGGCCTTTAAACGTCCCCCCACCCACAATCCACTTACCAGCTCCTCGCTCACACACGGCCGGTTAGGTTTCTTAGCATTTTTTTTAATGACATTCCCTCCTATCAGTTTACAAAAATTTTCCACTACATGAATTCTTTCCCATGATTTTCCCTCAGTGACTGTCCAAGTACAAAATCACTTCATAACATTGTCAAGTTCAACAAACTCAACACTGTATAGGATGTCCATAATAATAAACAAAGGAATACCTTAGCAAATGTAAAATAAGTCATGGTCTCTTAAATAACCAGATCGGCCGTAACCAAACGTAGCAGCGTAATCTGAGAGAGAATTTCCTGAGGCCACTGGAAGAGTATTTAGCTGGTTATGTATTTTCAAATTAACACAAATCTTCCTTGTTGTTGAGATCCGGCAAAGAATCATCTCTTCAATTTAATATTTCCCATTCACAACAATAGTTGTGGTAGTATAATATTAATCATTGGTCATACGGAATGTCCAGATGTGTAAGCTCTATTTTCATTCGTTGTGTCATACCTTATAACTATAGTTTGCACATTTTTCAAACAGTAGTTTCCGATAGTCGATGTGTTACGCCACAGAGGTTCTGAGTACCAGCAGTATGATAGTTGAGGGGGTGGGGGGGGGGGTTGATTTTGGGGAGGAGACCAAACTGCGAGGAGGTCATCGGTCTCATCGGATTAGGAAACGATGGGGAAAGAAGTCGGCCGTGCCCTTTAAAAGGAACCATCCCGGCATTTGCCTGAAGCGATTTAGGGAAATCACGGAAAACCTAAATTAGGATGGCCGGACTCAGGATTGAACCGTCGTCCTCCCGAATGCGAGTCAAGTGTGCTAACCACAGCACCACATCTCTCAGTTTAGTCGCCCGTAACACTGTCGTTGATGTATCATTCTAAGAGAAGCTAGTGAACGAGTCAGGTGTTTGGTTATGCTACTGAACGGCCTAGAAATAGCTGTGGAAGTATAACGAGTTTTGGCGTATGACTTGGTGGTAAAGATTAATTTGAGAAGTGAAAATTTCTGTTTACTGTTGTTGCTGCACTACTTCCTTGTGCGTAGTTTATAAAGTATGAAAATAACTGAAAGTTATAGTAACATTTTTTTCTGATAGTTTGGCTCAGTTAGTTCATTATTGAGACGTGCTTAAACAAGTTATCTATTCACATGGCTTGCAATCAGAATTTATAGCTTTGCCATTCCTTTACCATGCCAATAATTAATTTCATGGCACAGTCATAATTTCCATAACGAGTCATTTTTGTAAATATGTTTGTAATAGTCAGACCGTGCGTTTCGGCATTCACAATAAAGGTCTTCAAAAAAAGGTTAGTCTCTTTTCAGTCGTTTCGCAAGATTAAATTCTAACACTGTCTCCTCTCGAAAGTTTATTTTCTGGTTATGTGTGTCACCGCTTTGCATTGAGCGGAATTCTGTGGCAGATGCTAAGACTGAAGGTTATCTGCTGGGAATAGTTTCATATCCTCGCATTGCACAGCACAAGGTTTTATTTCTTTTCTTTAGCTGGTTTGCTGCTGCAGCCAATTTTTTATGGTCATCACTTCGAGCATTGTCGAGTTTCCGTTGCCACAGCTAAGTCATGAAAATTAGTTAGTGAGGTTCACATTACGCTCAGGACACAGTTACATCATTAACAGTTAGGGATTGCGTTTCAAAATTATCATCAGGTCCAGATTAGGTAACGTTCATCTCAGAACTCATTTTTATATGCAAACAGTTTTGTCCTTACAGGGTAGTGTTACATCTGCGTGTGGATCATTTAGTTTTCGGAATTGCATTTAGTCAGATTGCGTACGTAAAAATCACAGGAGAGTTTCACTGAGACGTATTTGATTGTTTATTCTTTCAAAATTTAGTTGGTATTTTATGTAGTATTTTTGCTCTGTTTCCTCTGTGTGCTGGCATTACAAGTTACGTATTGCGATTTCACGCATTCTATCACTGGTCACTGCACAGCACAATACAGAATATCACAGGACAGTTTCTCTAGCATTCAGCTTTAAGTTTTTCCGATTCTGTTGGCAAAGGTATATTCTGATAGACACTAAATTATAGATAGGACACTAGTCCAGGTTTGTTTCACATCAAATGAACATGTTTATTTCGGAAAGATACCGAAGTGAAACTCCAGGATTATTGTTTGTAGGTGTGTCTAAATGGTGTGAGAATGAATAAACGCAACGAAATACTTTTTGTCGCATATGTTGTTAAGCTGCGATGGAACATCTCTTCCAATTGTTTTAATATATGCTTAAGGAAGTAGCAAAACGTTTCAAACACGCCGGCCGTGGTGGCCGAGCGGTTCTAGGCGCTGTAGTCCGGAACCGCGTGACTGCTAGGGTCGCAGGTTCGAATCCTGCATCGGGCATGGATGTGTGTGATGTCCTTAGGTTAGTTAGGTTTAAGTAGTTCTAAGTTCTAGGGGACTGATGACCTAAGATGTTAAGTTCCATAGTGCTCAGAGCCATTTGAACCATTTTTAGTTTCAAATACGTCACTAGTTCTTCTGTACACGAGGCAGCAGTCATTAGTAGGCTAAGTTTACATTTCAAAATCTGTCACTGCAAATGAAGGTTTAGCCACATTTCCCTAAAGTGCTGACAACTATTGAGAGCATGTCATAAGTTAGCACCGAACTTTTTTTTGTTCAAAACGAGTCTTGATAGTTCTTACCTGCTTTAATGAGGAGATAGGGAGTCGTGTTCTTCAGTGACTTAAACCGTGTTTACTGAGAAACTATATTCTACTCCTGTTTTACGAAAGTTATCCCGTAGCTGCTTCGCAAAAAAAGCTGAAGCCCCCGATAGACATGTGTCAGTGTATTTCGTATAAGAACACACCACCGACGGGTATGCAAATGATTAGAGTTGAAATTATCTGACAGGTTCAATGGCCACCGAAGTGCATTTAGTTTGTTTGTGTTTAGTGTTGCTACCAACTAGGCCTGGTAGCGCGGAGGAACGTCAGATGTTGGGTGACCGCTCTGACGGACACAGATATGCCGCGTACTCGTGTGAGGCATTGTTATTAGAACCTGGTAGAAAAGGGATCCGTTGTGGAACTCCGTTTGGCCGGCTTGTCGGATCCTGTAGTATCCTTATTTGCAGGTTTTCGTATGTGACAGTGCACCGCTGTTGGACTACAAGGGAACGATAGGGTTGGCATACTCACTGTTAAAGTTCCGGTCAACCACGTCAGACCACGACAAGGGAGGATCGTAGTATTATGCACCAAGCACACTTAACCCCTCCACATCTGCGACTGACGAGGTCTCGTACTCCGAGGAGCATAGGGGACGGTGCGGGAGACCCGCACCGCTGTACTAGGCAAGGTCCTAGGGGAGGTGGTTTGCCATTGCCTTCCTCCAACCGTAATGGGGATGAATGATCATGATGATGAAGACAACACAACAACACCCAGTCATCTCGAGGCAGGAAAAATCCCTGATCCCGCCGGGATTCGAATCTGGGAAGCGAGAACGTTACCGCAAGACCACGAGCTGCGGACACATCTGCGACTGTCATCCGAAAAAAAAGTAACGGAGTCTGCGTCACTGGTTGGAGACTAGGAGCAGTTGGACTAGGGAATCAACGTCCCATGTGTTAACACCACAACCAAACTGCTGCGTCTGAAGTGGTGCCGTAACTGGGAAGCATAAGCTCCTGATCAACGACGTTGGAACGTGTTCAGCGACGAATTGCATTGTGCGCACGCGGTTGTGCACTAACCCAGTGACTATCGTCGGTGACTATGGCAGCGTCCTGGCGAGAAGTTCAATACTTCCAATGTTTTGGAGAGGCACAGCTGGTACTCGTAGCATCATGGTGTGGCGAATCATCGGGATTGACTTGAGGTGACAGCAGGTAGTGATTGAGGATTGGCGGCACAGCGATTCGTCATGGACAAGCTGCATACCGCTGTTATCTCTAATGTGACAGGACCTTGGTGCCATTTTTCAACAGGACGTGCTGGTTCAAACATGGCACGTTTCTCTACGACCTGTCTGCGTTATGCTGAAGTATTCTTGGCCAGCAAGATTCTCAGATCTGTCCCCTATAGAACGTGTTTGGGACCAGGTCTGACATCAACTGTACCCCAGAGTCAGCATCCAGGATATCAAGGACCAGTTACCACGGTTATTAGCCAGTTGGGCTCAGAAAGGATACAACAGTTTCAAACAATAGCACCACTTGCAAAGTAGGTTAGAAATCAGATTAATCAGATTAATAATGTTGCTCACGCAGCATATGTTCGCTTTATCGGGGAAGAACAAAGTTATTGACTGTGGACGGATCGTCAGAATGGAAATAATGAAGTCACTGTAAAAAAGTCATTAATTTTGGCACTTATCTTGAAAGGAATCCCACGTAGATTTCGTCATCTTGCTGATTCTAGGGTGATTCCATTTTGACAGCTAGAAGGTCCAGATCTGTATTTTGGCAATATTTGAAGACCTAACAAATGCGTTTTTCAGGAAATTCTTAATGATAAAACAACGCCAGATCAGAACAATGGTATGGTAGAAATAATTGTTGACTAGGTGTTCATGATCCACATTTTATTAGAGTTCTTCTAAATTCACATATACTTCTTCGTAATTGTCACACCATCAAGAAAACAGTTTTGTATCAATCTTCATATATTTAATTTCCACTTTAACCAAACACAAGGCTTGACTGTTCTTTTACAAAGTGAAATAACAACTTAACTTATGCAAAGTGAAATAAAGACTGCTCTGTGCGCATTCGCGCCAAAACGGTTCCAAGTAAGTCAAAGATTATGACAGTCTCACAGAAATGAATACACACAAGAACCATATCACTGTAATATATCGTTACATCGGAGTACCTATACATTAATCAAACCAAATGTCTATGGTTGAAATGGCTGTGAGCACTATGGGACTTAACATCTGAGGTCATCAGTCCCTTAGAACTTAGAACTACTTAAACCTAACTAACCTAAGGACATCACATATATCCATGCCTGAGGCAGGATTCGAACCTGCGACCGTACCGGTCGCGCGGTTGCATACTGAAACGCCTAGAACCTTTCAGCCATACCGGCCGGCCCAAATGTGAATATTGTCACAAAAACATGTCTGTTACTTCGCAGAAAAGTAGTACGATATTACTGGTATCGAGAACTGGGGTGGAGTGCCATAATGGTCACGTAAATAAAGAAATAAGTTCTATGACGTCCTTCTCCACCGAATCAATGCATGCATTCAGGCCAGAGCCGGTCGTACTGTCAACTGGGTTCATACTGCTAAAATGTCCGCCCCCGGTAGCTGAGTGGCCAACGCGACAGACTATCGATCCTAAGGGCCCGGCTTCGATTCCCGGCTGGGTCGGAGATTTTCTCCGCTCAGGGACTGTTGTGTTGTACTAATCATCATCATTCCATCCCCATTGACGCGCAAGTCACCGAAGTGCTGTCAAATCGAAAGACTTGCACCCGGCGAACTGTCTCCCCGACGGGAGGTCCTAGTCACACGACTGCTAAGATCATTGCAAGTCTGACTCCATTTTGTAATCACTGAAATCATTTCACATACCTTCTCAAGCCGTCAAGTTCCATTTAATTCCCTCTTCCCCAGCTGGGAGGTTAACATTTTGTGTTATGCTAGAAACGCAACTTAAACTCGGAGCGCAACACGAAACGGGCCTACGCATCCTCTAAGGAACAGTCCCGACCAATTGTCCATAGCAATTTATCGAAACCGTTGAAAACTAAAACATGGATTTTTGGAAGGGGATCTGTCCTCTAGTATTGAAGTCCTGTACCGAAATCACTGCACTACGATTCACGCTCACTGCTAAAGAGATAACGAACATGCTTGACTGTAATGAGATGAAAAAATGATAATCAACGTCTTTTACAATAAAATGGTTTACATTACTGGCCATTAAAATTGTTACACCATGAAGATGACGTGCTACAGGCGCGAAATTTAATCTACAGGAAGAAGATGATGCGATATGCAAATGATTAGCTTTTCAGAGCATTCACACAAGGTTGGCGCCAGTCGCGACACCTACAACGTGCTGACATGAGGAAAGTTTCCAACCGATTTCTCATACATAAACAGCAGTTTACCGGCGATGCCTGGTGAAACGTTGTTGTGATGCCTCGTGTAAGGAGGAGAAACGCGTACCATCACGTTTCCGACTTCAATAAAGGTAGGATTTTAGCCTATCGCGATTGCGGTTTATCGTATCGCGTCATTGCTGCTCGCGTTGGTCGAGATCCAATGACTGTTAGCAGAATATGGAAACGGTGGGTTCAGGAGGGTAATACGGAACGCCGTGCTGGATCCCAACGGCCTCGTATCAGTAGAGATGACTGGCATCTTATCCGCATGGCTGTAACGGATCGGGCAGCCACTTCTCGATCCCTGAGTCAACAGATGGGGACGTTTGCAAGACAACAACCATCTGCACGAACAGTTCGACGACGTTTGCAGCAGCATGGACTATCAGCTCGGACACCATGGCTGCGGTTACCCTTGATGCTGCATCACAGACAGGAGCGCCTGCGATGGTGTACTCGACTATGAACCTGGGTTCACGAATGGCAAAACGTAATTTTTTCGGATGTATCCAGGTTCTGTTTACAGCATCATGATGGTCGCATACGAGTTTGGCGACATCGCGGTGAACGCACATTCGAAGCGTGTTTCCATCATCGCCATACTGGCGTATCACCCGGCGTGATGGTATGGGGTGTCATTGGTTACACGTCACGGTCACCTCTTGTTCCCACTGACGGTAATTTGAACAGTGGACGTTACATTTCAGATGTGTTGCGACGCGTGGCTTCACCGTTCATTCGATCCCTGCGAAATCCTACATTTCAGCAGGAAAATGCACGACCGCATGTTTTAGCTCCTGTACGGGCCTTTCTGGACACAGAAAATGTTCGACTGCTGCCCTGGCCAGCACATTCTTCAGATCTCTCACCAACTGAAAATGTCTGGTCAATGGTGGCCGACCAACTGGCTCGTCACAATACGCCAGTCACTGCTCTTGATGAATTGTGGTATCGTGCTGAAGCTGCATGGGCAGCTGTACCTGTACACGCAATCCAAGCTCTGTTTGACTCAATGCCCATGCGTCTGAAGGCCGTTATTACGGCCAGAGGTGGTAGTTCTGTGTACCTATTTCTCAGGATCTATGCACCCAAATTACGTGAAAATGTAATCACATGTCAGTTCTAGTATAATGTATTTGTCTAATGAATACTCGTTTCTCATCTGCATTTCTTATTGGTGTAGCAATTTTAATGGCCAATAGTGTAGTTATGCCAGGCTCACATCAGTTGATGTTAGGGAGAGCGCAGCTAACAGCTAGTAAAATTGTTGTTTATTAAACCACAGCCGGTTTCGCGGCTGAAAGCAGCGTCATCAGCTGGCATCCTACACTGTGAAAAGCAAAGTACAGTGTCACCACATTTTGTGGGCATTAAAATTAATAAAGGAATATCTAAAATATACTCACGACATTAAAAAATAATAGGCATAATATACTATTCATAGAATATCGTCAACACTATGGTGATAGATCAGTATTGACGATATTCTCTGAGTGGTAAATTTTGACATGGAGCGTTGGGTATGCCTACGGTCTTTAACGTTGTGAGTATAGACATTCCTTTATTAATTTTAATATCCGCAAATTATGGTGACACTGCACTTTGGTTTTTACTTTGTATGTTGCGCCTAATGATTCGGCTTTAAGCCACGAAACCGGCTGTGTTTTAATAAACAACAATTTTACCAGCTTTTAGCGGAGTTCTTTCTAATATCATGCCTTTGAACAGCTGCGGTTGCCCACAATATAAAATATTTCTTATCAATTGCAAAACTAACATTCCAATCATTTTGTAGTATTCTATTAAACTACCTTAATGTCTTTCTATTCTGTTTCGAAATATCTTCCTTCAAACGAACACCTATTACACTAAATTATAAGTTATCTGTATTATCGCGAACAAATTTCTGTTTTAAATGGTGCATGAAAAGAAGAGCGGTGGAGAAGGAAGTGGGAGGAATACTACTGATATGTGGCAAATTAAACATTAAATTTAATGGAGAACAACTTTACAAAAACATGAGTATTGTGATTTGCGAGACACAAAATAAGTTACAAAATAACAGACTTTTTTTCAAGTAGAGCACTAAAATATGCTATTCAAGTTTTCGAGGAACAATCAGATACAAATCATCTTAAGTACTAGAGTGAAGTTGCTTTTCAGTTAATTGTACAAAGCTCCTCAAACTGAAGAAAATGAATACTCGAAATAATATAGTAACTGGGGATATTTGTCCTTGTGAAGGATATTTTAAAATTTTTCTGTCTGTGTTTCACCCAGGTGATGGAAAACTGCGCTTTCACAAGCACACAATGTTCCTGCTTGTGTAGCCTCACGTGCACGGCATTGAATATACAAGTTTTTAGGAATTGTAACAACGAAGTCTGATCCTTTGAGGGTAATCTGTGCAGACCGGTCTTTACATCAAATGTTTGCTGGAAACATAATGTCCGGTAAACTTCAGCTCGTTTACCTGCAAAAGGAAATGTTTCTGTGTCTGTTGATCCAAGTTAAAAGGGTGTATATTTTATCAGTTGGCTTGTTGTTCTTTGCCACGCAGTGTACATTGCTCCTGTCTGCTCGTCGTGACATCTGCCGGAGAACGAACGCTGCCGACGATGTGCGCCAGTGGTAGTAGTTACTCGTCCCGCCACACTGTGGCGCTGCTGGTCCGGCGTGGTGTACGGCGCTTTCTGGAGGCCGCAGGACGAATCTGCGGGATCCCACGCGTCGTGGCAGCTGTGGAAGCAGACCTGTTAGCAGCATCACACGGTCAGAAGGTGAGAACGTCCGTTGAAGTCTAGTTATAATAGATTCTCATGATGTTACAGAAGCAGCTGATTGTATCAACTATAACAAACATATGAACTGTCCAGTAATACGTATATATTACACACACCTGTATCTTACGAATGTTTTGCTCGTGTATAAACACATGGAACAAAGAAATTAACAAGACCGAAGCAGAAATCGCAATACTTCAAATGTTCAAATGTGTGTGAAATCTTATTGGACTGAACTGCTAAGGTCATCAGTCCCTAAGCATTCACACTACTTAACCTAAATCATTCTAAGGACAAACACACACACCCATGCCCGAGGGAGGACTTGAACCTCCGCCGGGACCAGCCGCACCGTCCATGACTGCAGCGCCTTAGACCGCTCGGCAATCGCAATACTATTATGTAACACTGCCTCTAACCTCGGCAAATGGTTCTGTAATATCTTCAGGTGTTGCTCTGTCCATCTGAATGCACATTTATGATCAGATTCCACAAAACTTTCAAATTGTGGGGAAGCTGATTCCTACGTCCCACCTACGGTTACAAATAGACCATGACATTTTCTATGCGACGATGTTTGGGTGATTATGCAGTCCGATATGGTTCCCGCGTTTTCGTCAATTTAATGATGGTTCCAAATATCAAGAAGACTGATTTCAGTCCAAGAGTGAGATTTTTATTAATTTCTCATATGCAGAGCTTACGGAAGTCTGGATGGGTGTAAATCTGAGAGCAAATTGTTTAATTCAACGTCATTTATTTATTTTGTGCTTAATGTAATCCTCTTACAATGACATGTTTAGGACCCTGTTTCCACTGAATCAGGCTCTGTGCGCATTAGAGTGCATTGGACTAACGATTCTGACAGTAAACGAAACAAAGATTCAGAAGGGAAAGTACAGGGAGATTGTAATTAAAGTTATACTTTCACGCCACTGTAGGAATAACACCACTGGTCACAATGACGTCAAATTGCAACGGAATACTATCGAAACAGGGGGAAAACGTATGGCAGAAGAAAAATAAATAGTTACAAAACGTAGCAATAGATGGCGCTTTAAGCATCATAATTTAATAGTTGTCGACAACGAATGACAAATGAATCATACAATGTCTAAGGCGTACGTTTGATGATTTAAATAAACTGGGTGCATGGGTGCATAGGTGTCCAGGTGTGATACTGTTAGTTACGTAACCCCAGCCACCACGTCAAGGTCATATCACATCGGATGGAAAAAAATCTATTTTTAATTGTCCTGAGGCCAAAAACCGCATAAAAAGCATCAATCACTCTGGTTTTTAATTGTCCTGAGGCCGAAAACCGCATAAAAAGCATCAATCAAAATCAAATCGGATTATTAATTTCCGTGTGACTGGCGCAAAAGGTGTTCCATATGCTGCCCACCGTTTTCTGCAACAAGTTGAAATTGAGATACAGCGTGTTCCACTACTGATCGAAGTGTTCCTGGGGTCACTTTCAGAGCGTCTTGCTCAATGCGTGCCTTCGATGCAGCTAAGTTTGCAATCGGAACACTAACAAAACATCTTTCAGATAGCCCCACAGCCAGAAGTCACACGAATTAAGATCAGGTGACTGGAACGATCAGACTGTAGGGAAATGGCGGCTGATAATTCTAGCATTTCCGAAATGGCACTTCAGCAGCTGCATAACAGGATTTGCAATTGCTGACGTGAGCCATCTGGCATAAAAATGATCCCATCCAGGCTTTTCTGGAATGACGTGGTTGTGCAAAAGACACTCGTAGCGTTTACCAGTCTCTTCGGAAAATATGGTCTTATGATAAATGATTCCGTAAACCCGCACCACACAGTAAACTTTCCAGGATGAAGTGGTACTGACTGATTTGGGTATGGATTTTCCACTGCCAATATTCGACAATTCTGTGTTTTGACATATACTGTCATATGCAAGTCGTCTTCGTCGGTCCACAAAATCTTCCACAGCCAATCGTTATCCAGTTACATGCTAGCAAGAAATTCTAAAGCAAAGATCTCTACGAGGTGCATTCAAGTTCTAAGGCCTCCGATTTTTTTCTAATTAACTACTCACCCGAAATCGATGAAACTGGCGTTACTTCTCGACGTACACATTTTTCACAACACTGACGCCATGATTCCATGGCAGCGGCGAAGGCTTCTTTAGGAGTCTGTTTTGACCACTGGAAAATCGCTGAGGCAATAGCAGCACGGCTGGTGAATGTGCGGCCACGGAGAGTGTCTTTCATTGTTGGAAAAAGCCAAAAGTCAGTAGGAGCCAGGTCAGGTGAGTAGGGAGCATGAGGAATCACTTCAAAGTTGTTATCACGAAGAAACTGTTGCGTAACGTTAGCTCGATGTGCGGGTCCGTTGCTTGGTGAAACAGCACACATGCAGCCCTTACCGGACGTTTTTGTTGCAGTGCAGGAAGGAATTTGTTCTTCAAAACATTTTCATAGGATGCACCTGTTACCGTAGTGCCCTTTGGAACGCAATGGGTAAGGATTACGCCCTCGATGTCCCAGAACATGGACACCATCATTTTTTCAGCACTGGCGGTTACCCGAAATTTTTTTGGTGGCGGTGAATCTGTGTGCTTCCATTGAGCTGACTGGCGCTTTGTTTCTGGATTGAAAAATGGCATCCGCGTCTCATCCATTGTCACAACTGACGAAAAGAAAGTCCCATTCATGCTGTCATTGCGCGTCAACATTGCTTGGCAACATTCCACACGGGCAGCCATGTGGTCGTCCGTCAGCATTCGTGGCACCCACCTGGATGACACTTTTCGCATTTTCAGGTCGTCATGCAGGATTGTGTGCACAGAAATGTCAACTCTGGATGCGATCTGTTCAACAGTCATTCGGCGATCCCCCAAAACAGTTCTCTCCACTTTCTCGATCATGTCGTCAGACCAGCTTGTGTGAGTCCGAGGTTGTTTCGGTTTGTTGTCACATGATGTTCTGCCTTCATTAAACTGTCGCACCCAAGAACGCACTTTCGACACATCCATAACTCCATCAGCACATGTCTCCTTCAAGTGTCGATGAATTTCAATTGGTTTCACACCACGCAAATTCAGAAAACGAATGATTGCACGCTGTTCAAGTAAGGAAAACGTGGCCATTTTAAGTATTTAAAACAGTTCTCATTCTCGCCGCTGGCGGTAAAATTCCATCTGCCGTACGGTGCTGCCATCTCTGGGACGTATTGACAATGAACGCGGCCTCATTTTAAAACAATGCGCATGTTTGTATCTCTTTCCAGTCCGGAGAAAAAAAATCGGAGGCCTTAGAACTTGAATGCACCTCGTATTGCTGGCAGGTCAACAGGAATAACTCGTGCACATGGGTAATTTTGAATGGATAGCAAAGAAGGATGTTTCGTAGGATTTTACGCACCGTGCTCGCGGGTATGCCCAACGTTCGGGCAATTCTCCGTGCACTACACGTTTGCACACCACCACTCGTCTCCTCCTGCATTGCTGTGGCCACTGCTTCCACTGACGTCGAATGAATTCGTTTCCTCCCTCTACCAGGTTGCACACCAAAAGAACCTGTCTTTTCGAATTTCCGAATCATTTTCTCCTGACCCACGGCAGTATACAACCAACGCCTTTTATCAAGCCCTTCAGTGTCCGGAACTTCTGCAGAGCTTCGTGTGCAGTCGTCATTCGTGTAATACAGCTTTACAAGCAGAGCGCCATTCTGCATTGAGAGAGTTATGGTGAACGTCGCCGGCGCGAGAGGAGGAAGAGCCATGTACCTGGCGTGTTTATACCAAGTTCAGTGAGTCGTGTGGATAACAGGTGTTTTCATTTACTTTCAAAAATTTTCAAATTGTGTGAATTGCTACGGGACCTAACTACTGAGGTCATCGGACCCTGGTCTTAAAATAATTTATGGTAAGAACAACACACCCACCCATGCCCGAGAGAGGACTCGAAACTCCGGCGGTAGGGGCCACGCAGTCCGTGTCATGGGGCCTCAAACTGCACTGCCACTCCGCACGGCCTTCATTTAAATATTCTGACACATAAAGCGCCATCAATTGATCAGTTTTCACACTATTTTTTCTGCCATACAATTTTTCCTTCGCCAATAATATTCCGTCGCAATTTGACGTCATTCTAACCAGTGGTGTTATTTCTACAGCGTTTTGGAAGTTTAGCTTTAATTGTAATCATCCTATATATCAATGATACGCTCACAACATCTTGGTTGGGAGGAAGACCTGTTGAATGGAATGATCAGTTTTCTAAATACAAAACATGGAATGATAGCAAACCAAAGAAAAAAAAAATATTGAGGAGTAACAGAAACGTAGCATGAAAAGTGTGGACTACATAGAAGATGAAATAAATTATCCTGCTACCGTGAAACCAAACGCGCTTAAGGGATGAAATGACAGAGTGTAAGAAAGCCAAAGAGAGCATTCCTCCGCAACACAAGTGTGACAGTGTCAGACATCCTGCTACCGTGAAACCAAATCGCGCTTAACGGATGAAATGACAGAGTGTAAGAAAGCCAAAGAGAGCATTCCTCCGCAACACAAGTGTGACAGTGTCAGACATCGCTTTTAACGTTTGAAGGAAACTTAGGACAATTACCTCTGGGGAATGGAACTGTATGGAAGTGTGTCACGGACTGTAGGAAAACTGGAAAAGAAGAGTTTCATAGCGTTTGGCTTTTGGAGTTAGAGAAGGATGCTAAAATGTAAGTGGAATGATAAAAAGTGAGACCATCCAGAGATTCGGAAAGAAAGGAGGACGTAGGGAATACAAAAAAGTGGTGGGATTATACGATTCACGTTAAAACATTGGGTAATAACTTCATCGGTACACTCAGCAAAGTGAAGTGAAGTTTCGATAGCAGGTCCGTCGTAGAGGTGGTAACAGTGGACAGTGCAGAATATTTAGGTGTATAGCACTGTCACGCGCTACACTTCTGTACGACAATGTTTTGCGAAGCAAAACAGTTAAACACTGAAATACTCTTCACAAACTACTAATGTGACCGCCTCTATTCACTGTGTATTGCGTATAAATCCATGTTTCGTTGGAATAATGCAATTTTGATGATCTACACACATCAAAAAATAGTTTTGCATCACCCAGGTTCCCAGAACTCCTGAAGATAGACGTTGACTGTCGATATTGTATCACAGACACGACACAGTCCGTTTGACTGTTCAGCGATGTCACTAAACGGCCTAAAGTTGTAAACAATCATGCATCAGCAGCGCCTATTAGACGGAGGGAGTCCGACGGCACATCAGTTCCAGTCATTCCACCAGGAAGGAGGTACACGGCTCGTGTTGTCTGTATTTCAACCATGCCTAGACGGTCAATACTGCGGTTCGATCACGTCGGCATTGGTACTTTGTGCCAGGAAGGGCTCTCAACAAGGGAAGTGTCCAGGCGTCTCAGAGTGAACGAAAGCGATGTTGTTCGGACGTGAAGGAGATACAGAGGAACTGTCGATGACATGCCTCGTTCAGGCCGCTCAAGGGCTACTACTGCAGTGTATGACTGCTACCTACGGATTATGGTTCGGACGAACCCTGACAGCAATGCCACCACGTTGCATAATGCTTTTCGTGCAGCCACAGGACGTCGTGTTACGACTCAGACTGTACGAAACAGGGTGCATGATGAGTAACTTAACTCCTGACGTCCCTGGCGAGGTACATCTTTGCAACAACGACACCATGGAGCGCGGTACAGATGGGCCCAAGAACATGCCGAATGGACCGTGCAGGGTTGACATCACATTCCCTTCACCGATCAGTGTCGCAAACGCTTTCAACCAGACAATCGACGCAGACGTGTTTGGAGGCAACCCGATCAGGCTGAACGCCTTAGACTCACTGTCCAGCGAGTGCAGCAAGGTGGAAGGTACGTGAATTCCATCCTCCGACCGATAGTGCAACCATATCGGCAGCATATTGGCGAGGCATTCGTCTTGATGGACAAAAATTTGCGTCCCCATCGTGCACATCTTGTAAATGATTTTTTGTAAGGACATCGCTCTACTAAAGTGGCCAGCATGTTCCCCAGACATGAACCATATAGAACATGCCTGGGATAGATTGAAAAGCGCTGTTTATGGACGACGTGATCCACCATCCATTTGAGGGATCTACGACGGTTCGCCTTTGAGGAGTGGGACAGTCTGAACCAACAGTGCCTTGATGAACCTGTGGATAGTATGCCATGACGAATACAGGCAGACATCAACGCAAGAGGACGTGCTACTGGGTTTTAGAGGTACCGGTGTGTACAGAAATCTGGACCACCACCTCTGAAGGTCCCGCTGTATGGTGGTATAACATGCTATGTGTGGTTTCCCTGAGCAATAAAAAGGGCGGAAATGATGTTTGTGTAGATGTCTACACCAAATTTCTGGATAGGTCCCAGAACTCTAGGAACCGAGATGATGCAAAAATTTTTTTTGATGTGTGTATCTGTTTGTAAATACCTAAGGTAGATAAACTTTTAGAAACTATGTCGTCTCGTTCGCACTTGATGACATCTTTATTCTGCTGTCTTTTCAAATGTCGTACACTGGACAATGTTTCTCCGTGTTTCCTTGCTGGCCTTGATGTACACTTCTGTGCGGCAAAAGCTGTAAAGTTTTCGTAAAGTTATTATTTCCTCGCATTGTTCTGAATATCGCAGAAATTGCTGCTTATGAACGCACTTATCCACATTGTCAATGGGATATATATTTTTTGCCCCTCTTCTGTGGATAGAAAATATCTCAGTCACGTCCTGCTTAGTATCGTGTCCCTCCAGTTCTCTATGACACATTCAACTACAAAAACTTTGCTTGGACGTTCCACCACATTTCGTTAGTACTTTCTCTGCTCTGTCTTTATGGTAAATAAATCTAATGACCTTAACAGCAAGGCGTTGGAACTGCACGCGAAGGCATATCTGCGAGAGTCTTCTGTTCTTGCACTGCGAGGTAAGAACGCACGCTACTATGTGCTACGGTGCAGAAGTTAGGTCCTCCTACGGCAGGTCTACTATTCGCTTTGTCGGGTAATACTATAGGGAGCGGTACAAGGAAATAACTGCAGTGGAAGAGAAAGAATTCAATATATCCAATAATTAATTAACAATATTGGGTTTAAGAGATACTATGAGACAAATGATAGGAATTGGGGGTAGGCCACAAGAAACCATTCAGACGATCCATGAACGAAACAAAAAATCCATACAATGTGTCATAAATGATAGAAATAAAAAATGAACAATGATATAAGGAATAGCTGTGTTGATGTGGTATTGTCCAAAGATCGCGGTGCCATACCAAAGCCGGCATCTCGCATTGATACTACAGAAGTTACCAATGCCTTGCTGCAATCCACACCGACGAATAGGAGGCGCTGGCAAAGTTATATTGTCGCTCCCAGCTTCACAACGCCACCGCATCAAGGCCGAATATACAGCCGAGCAAAGGAAGTCTCTGCCCAGTTCGTGACCTCAGATCCTTTGACAAATGTTCAATACGCCTTCACAGAATGCATGGGTAAACATCTAACCGATAGTGAAACTCGTCCCATACTTTTGCGACTGGACTAACTCCTGTTGCTAAGCTGCATCGTAGTTCGAAATTGTTGGAAAGGATGGCGTAGACGAAGCGTTCAAAAAATCCCCACAAAAAATCATGTTGTGATATACGGTGAAGTCTTTCGACCATGGACGCTAATTATGCAATGCGGATACATATGCCCCTTAACGGCCGATCCACCCTTGAGACAGCTCGTTGTTCACAATACTCAGACGGCTACGCGATGGTGTCCCGTCCTGCTGAAAAATGAAATTTTAATCATTTTAATGGCCAGGAGTAATATATCCAGATACTTGATTCCTGAGCAAGTAAGTTGCAGCACTTAGACCACCATTGGAATATTTGCAAGTAAGGAAACTTGGTGGGAAAAGGACGAATAACTGTGATAAATGAGACTGAGCAACTATGTAGTACAGGAAACTACTATCGATTCCCACGAGGCACTAAGACTGTATGTTGTGAAATCCTGCATGTACGCTGTGCCGCTAAGTCACAAGAGACGTTATGTCTCACCATGAGGGCAGAGCAAGGCAGTTCCAGCGTCTGAGGTAGATCGCTAACGGAATCTCTAGCAGCGCAGGCGGCGCCGCTTCTAAACGCTCGTATGTGCGCTGTCTGTACAGTTACGCGCTGTCCTCCTGACTTCTGTTGCTTCCAGATGCTTCTCTACTAACAGTAATAGACACATAGACACACAGTCTCTCCTGCTTTCTAGGCCCCTCGTCGTATTATGTTACTCTTTTACCCATAGACATTGGGCAACATTATAGCTCTGGCTATTCACTTTTAATACCTCACTTGACTCATTCATGAAACTATGTGCAAATATGCAAAAAACATACAATTCCATTCACATGAGTCTTTGTGAAATAAATCAATTTACTCCTGTGCCTGAGTTAAAATTAACCCGAACTTTATAACTACACTCATGAGGAAGACATACTCTCATGAAACAGCATGGACTCTGTTGTAACTTCGCGTACACTATACATTGCTATTTATTTAATTCTTTTCGATCTCTTTCCCCTCTTCTACACTGATCGGTTGACACGAGGAAACTGATCTCAGGATTTTAACGTGTGCAGGGCGTGTTTTTGCTGGACGACGCCATACTCCCGAGCGCAGATCGGCGGTTCCGAGGCGTGCATCCGGCCGAGCTGGGGTCCACAGGCAGTGACGCGAGGCTGCCTAACGCCCAGGGGCGTCACATTACCCTGTCCACGTTCCACTGCCCTCCCTTCTCCTACAGGAATGCCTGGGGCCGCGACGTAAGTATCCTGTCCACTTCGCACAGCAAAATTTCCCCAATGGTCTCTGGAAATACTGGAAGGTATCGGCTAAAATAGTGTTTTATCAGTAACTGTGGTGAACCTTACTGGCAGGTTAAAACTGTGTGCTGCACTGGGACTCGATTCAGCAACTTCGCCTTTTGTGGGCAATGGTCTCATCGATTGAGCATCCAGGTTTGATACACGAGTCACACTCATAGCGCTACTTCTGCCACTGTCTCTCTCCTACCTTTGAGACAGCACATAAGTTTACTTTGCGGCTCGTGAGTCGTGCCTGGAAAGCTCTCGCGGTAAGAACGTTGTCTACAAAGAGCAATACTCCGTATTCGAGGCCCGCTTTTATTCAGCTAGCAAGTATCACAAAAGTGCGAACTGCACATTCTTTAATAAGTTATCACAAGAAAGCCTACCTCTGAAGTCCAAAACGTCACACAGTCCACTGCAAACTGCAAAATGCATTTTGTAAACTATATCCTAGGCTGTTGATAACCCATTTCTGCGTCAAATCCCTTCTTCCTGGAGTAATGACCTCGTGACATATAAAGTAGAACTTCTGTGTAATTTGGAAGGCAGGAAAAGAAGCGGTTTCGGAAGTATAGCTTCGTGGGCGGGTCGTGAGAGCGCCTGTTAAGAGCCCGTGAACAGCAAGGTTCCCAGTTGAAGTCCCAGCCTGGCACACAGTTTTCCACTATTAGCCAGTTTCGAAATGCTGTGCAACTTCTGATTAACACATTGCCCTATGGAATGATTTACACTACTGGCCATTAAAATTGCTACACCACGAAGATGACGTGCTACAGACGCGAAATTTAACCGACAGCAAGAAGATGTTGTGATATGCAAATGATTAGCTTTTCACAGCATTCAGAGCAAGGTTGGCGCCGGTGGCGACACCTACAACATGCTGCCATGAGGAAAGTTTCCAACCGATTTCTCATTCACAAACAGCAATTGACCGGCGTTGCCTGGTGCAACGTTGCTGTGATGCCTCGTGTAAGGAGAAATGCGTACCATCACGTTTCCGACTTTGATAAAGGTCGGGTCGTAGCCTATCGCGATTGCGGTTTATCGTACCGTGACTTTGCTGCTCGTTGGTCGAGATCCAATGACTGTTAGCAGAATATGGAATCGGAGGGTTCAGGAGGGTAATACGGAATGCCGTGCAGGATCCCAAAGGCCTCGTATCACTAGCAGGCGAGATGACAGGCATCTTATCCGCATGGCTGTAACGGATCGTGCAGCCACGTCTCGATCCCTGAGTCATGGGGACGTTTGCAAGACAACAACCATCTGCACGAACAGTTCGACGACGTTTGCAGCCGCATGGACTATCAGCTCGGAGACCATGGCTGCGGTTACCCTTGACGCTCCATCACAGACAGGAGCGTCTGCGATGGTGTAGTCAACGACGAACCTGGGTGCACGAATGGCAAAACGTCATTTTTTCGGGTGAATCCAGGTTCTGTTTAACAGCATCATGATGGTCGCATATGGTTTGTCGACATCGCGGTGAACGCACATTGTAAGCGTGTATTCGTCATCGCCATCACCCGGCGTGATGGTATGGGGTGCCATTGGTTGCACGTCTCGGTCACCTTTTGTTCGCATTGACGGCACTTTGAATAGTGGCCGTTACATTTCAGATGTGTTATGACCCGTGGCTCTACCCTTCATTCGATCCCTGCGAAACCCTACATTTCAGCAGGATAATGCACAACCGCTTGTTGCAGGTCATGTACGGGCTTTTCTGCAAACAGAAAATGTTCGACTGCTGCCCTGACCAGCACATTCTCCAGATCTCTCATCTATTGAAAACGTCTGCTCAATGGTGGCCGAGCAAGTGTCTCGTCACAATACGCCAGTCACTACTCTTGATGAACTGTGGTATCGTGTTGAAGCTGCATGGGCTTCCAAGCTCTGTTTCACACAATGCCCAGGATCTATGCACCCAAATTGCGTGAAAATGTAATCACATGTTAATTCTAGTATAATATATTTGTCCAATGAATACCAGTTTATCATTTGCATTTCTTCTTTTTGTAGCAATTTTAATGGCCAGTAATGTAGTTACTGTCGGAGATATCTTAAATAGCATTTATTAACTGCAAGAATCTTATACAAATGGAAACTACTGGAGAACTGAGAACACGTAGCACAAGCAATGCTGTTGCAAACTATGCAGTGTCACAGACCAGCGTACTCCATTGCGTACACCACCAACTACAGTCTGAAATCATTACGTAACTTTCGTATAACACTGTTCGTTTATATTTTGCGCCAAGGCCGATACTTTAATAATAACGTTGTTGCCTCGTTTTTAATGAAAGCCTGCACACCTTGAAGATTTAAATATGGTTGTCTATGAAACTTCCTGAGCATGGTTTGCCTCACTGCAATTCAGTCTGCACCGCTGAAAACGTAGTGTGGCTTGAATAATAATATTTCTGGTCTGACAGAACTCTATCAAGTGTAACAGAGCGACTATTTTGAAATGATGCTTAAATATTTTAAGTTGAACAATGGTTATAATTACTGTACAAAAAACTACCATCGTGTATTAAATTGTTTCTTGTAAACTCCGCTTGTGTGGAGCAAATAGCCTTGCCCTCTGTAGCCTTTAATGTATGCAAAACTTACTAACCAATGAAGTGATGTGGTGGAGAATGTGAAGTCCTGAGACGTTACACATGCGTTAAGCAGATATCCTTTCTTCTTGTAGCCAGAATTTGTTGAAGTGATATCTGCACCGCTGGAAACGCAGTGTGATGTGAACAATAAAACTCATGTGGTGTGATTGCTGAAGCGACGATCGTTTACAACGAAGGATATTATTTCAGATGGTCAAGATTTACAAAACGTAACTATTATTCCATGAAAGCGCTATAACCTTTGACACCCTGAAATTTTTTAGATCGAGCATTTTGAGCCAGTTCCACATTGCGCAGTCTTTTGTTGTTGTTTTATCGCAGTTTCCACTCGACACCCATTGGCTAGTGAATGATCGTTTTAACAGACCCACAGAGGACAGTGTTGGTAATCGCATAGACTGCCAGCTTAAAACTAATGCCGAGGTAAGCTTTTAGTTTTGCTGCATCAGGTTAAATTGCTCCCGAGCTTCTATCTATATTCATGTAGAACTTGTAATCTTGTGAAATCAAGTGAATCTTTTTGAGTCACCCTGTATAACATATTGTTAAAGTAAAGCTGTTATGATCTACTCTGTTTACACTCCTACTGATGCATCTTACCTGTTATGTCTTTATGTATTATTAATCATAAAAGCAGCTCTTATCTGTAATCATTTCATTGTTAATAAGTGCAATTAACATTAATTACCTCCCAGTGCGGGACTTGACGAACTTCAACACTGCTCCAAGGTTATTTTAATAAGTGTGATAAAGTTACCACTAGATGACTGGATTAATGTCAATACCCATTTAAAAAATTACAGGTTACTAAGATGTCTACTCTGTCTGGCGCCATTCGTTTCATGTAACTGGCGTACCTCGATTTACATCCTGTTATTGCATCGTCCACAACAAGAAGCAAGAATTCAGCTGGAGCAGAGTTCGAGAAAAACTTTAAGCACATCTGACGTCTATGGTACGGACATCAGGAGAGAATGAGTTCCAGAAATACATTGTATCAACTACACTCAAAATCAAAAGTACTCCTGAAGGTATTAGAATGCCAAAACGTGCATGTGATATCCCAACTGGAAATGAAATCTTCTCAGAATCTAACTCGTGATGTTGATCAAAATTATTGAGACGTTCTGAGTCATATAGACACGGGAGTGGTTGGACAAAGCAGTTAGGTGTTTCTTTCCGAAGAGGAAGGTTAATTTTTCTATGAGTGTTGAAGAATTGACTGTTTTCTAAATAAACTGAATCATGTACTTCAGCACCTACACTGAAGAGCCAAAGAAACTGGTACACCTGCCTAATATCGTATAGGGCCCTCGCGAGCACGCAGAAGTGCCGCAACACGACGTGGCATGGATCCGACTAATGCCTGAAGTAGTGCTGGAGGGAACTAACACCATGAATCCTGCAGGGCTGTCCATAAATCCGTAAGAGTACGAGGGCGAAGAGATATCGTCTGAACATCACGTTGCAAGGCATCTCAGATATGCTCAATAATGTTCATGTCGGGGGAGTTTGGTGGCCAGTGGAAGTTTTTTTAACTCAGAGGAGTGTTCTTGGAGCGACTCTGTAGCAATTCTGGACGTGTGCGATGTCCCACTGTCCTTCTAGAATTTCCCAACTCCGTCAGAATGCAGAATGGTCATGAATGGATGCAGATGGTCAGACAGTATGCTTCGTTCGTGTTACCTGTCAGAGTCATATCTAGAAGTATCAGAGGTCCCATATCACTCTAACTGCACACGCCCCACTCCATTATACGAGGTGCATTCAAGTTCTAAGGCCTCCGATTTTTTTTTCTAATTAACTACTCACCCGAAATCGATGAAACTGGCGTTACTTCTCGAAGTAATCGCCCTGCAGATGTACACATTTTTCACAACGCTGACGCCATGATTCCATGACAGCGGCGAAGGCTTCTTTAGGAGTCTGTTCTGACCACTGGAAAATCGCTGAGGCAATAGCAGCACGGCTGGTGAACGTGCGGCCACGGAGAGTGTCTTTCATTGTTGGAAAAAGCCAAAAGTCACTAGGAGCCAGGTCAGGTGAGCAGGGAGCATGAGGAATCACTTCAAAGTTGTTATCACGAAGAAACTGTTGCGTAACGTTAGCTCGATGTGCGGGTGCGTTGTCTTGGTGAAACAGCACACGCGCAGCCCTCCCTGGAGGTTTTTGTTGCAGTGCAGGAAGGAATTTGTTCTTCAAAACATTTTCGTAGGATGCACCTGTTACCGTAGTGCCCTTTGGAACGCAATGGGTAAGGATTACGCCCTCGCTGTCCCAGAACATGGACACCATCATTTTTTCAGCACTGGCGGTTACCCGAAATTTTTTTGGTGGCGGTGAATCTGAGTGCTTCCATTGAGCTGGCTGGCGCTTTGTTTCTGGATTGAAAAATGGCATCCACGTCTCATCCATTGTCACAACCGACGAAAAGAAAGTCCCGTTCGTGCTGTCGTTGCGCGTCAACATTGCTTGGCAACATGCCACACGGGCAGCCATGTGGTCGTCTGTCAGCATTCGTGGCACCAACCTGGATGACACTTTTCGCATTTTCAGGTCGTCATGCAGGATTGTGTGCACAGAACCCACAGAAATGCCAACTCTGGAGGCTATCTGTTCAACAGTCATTCGGCGATCCCCCAAAACAATTCTCTCCACTTTCTCGATCATGTCGTCAGACTGGCTTGTGCGAGCCCGAGGTTGTTTCGGTTTGTTGTCACACGATGTTCTGCCTTCATTAAACTGTCGCACCCACGAACGCACTTTCAACACATCCATAACTCCATCACAACATGTCTCCTTCAACTGTCGATGAATTTCAATTGGTTTCACACCACGCAAATTCAGAAAACGAATTATTGCACGCTGTTCAAGTAAGGAAAACGTCGCCATTTTAAGTATTTAAAACAGTTCTCAGTCTCGCCGCTGGCGGTAAAATTCCATCTGCCGTACGGTGCTGCTATCTCTGGAACGTATTGACAATGAACGCGGCCTCACTTTAAAACAATGCGCATGTTTCTATCTCTTTCCAGCCCAGAGAAAAAAAATCAGAGGCCTTAGAACTTGAATGCACCTCGTAGAGCATTCACCAACTTGATCAGTCCCCTGCTGACATGAAGGGTCCATACTCGTACACGTCCATCCGCTCGATACAATCTGAAACGAGACACGGTTGACCTGGCAACATGTTTCCAGAATGGGATTTTCACTCTGTAGTGGAGTGTGCACTGATATCAAACTTCCTATCAGATTAAAACTGTGTGCCGTACCGAGACTCGAACTCGGGACCTTTCCCTTCTGCGGGCAAGTGCTCTACCATCTGAACTATCCACACACGACTCACGTCCCGTCCTCACAACTTGCTTGCTGATACTGGTAGAAGTGAAGCTTGTTTGTGCAGCCATCAAGGTTTACAAGAGTGGGCCTTCGGCTCCGAAAGCCCTTATTGATTATGTTTTGTTGTATGGCTCGCACGCTGACACTTGCTGACGGCCCAGCACTGAAATCTGTAACAATTTGACAAGGGGTTTCACTTCTGTCACGTTGAACTATTCTCTTCACTCGTCGTTGGTTCCGTTCTTGCAGGATCTTTCTCCCGCCGCAGAAATGTCGGAGATTTGATGTTTTACGTTGCTGATATTCACAGTACACCCGTGAAATGGTCGTACGGCAAAATCCCCACTTCATCGCAACCTCGGAGATGCCGACTATAATACCACGTTCAGACTCACATAAACCTTGATAATCTGCCACTGTAGCAGCGGTAGCCGATCTGACAACTGCGCCAGACAGTTGTTGACTTGCATGGGCGTTGCCGACTGCAGCGCCGTATTCTGCCTGTTTACGTATCTCTATATTTGAATACGTATGCCTATACGAGTTTCTTTGGCGCTACAGTGTATATTCCTCTATGGCTGAGATTATCTGTAATGCCGCAACCAGATGTAGAATCACATGTGCTAAACAGTAACGGTCCTCTAAAACTCGCTTGGGGTGCTCCTGAAATAATCATGACAACTGTCGATTTCGTCCTGTTGAGAACGACGTGTTGAGCTGTATCTCCTAGGAAGCTTTGCATTCAATGACAAAGCTGGTCCGATACTGAACTGAATTTTGTTCCTCGAGCGTCAGTGCGGAACTGTATCGAATACTCTCCGAAAGTCTAGGGACACAGCATCAGCTGACCGTTATCGTATGAGGCGATCTGGATCCTATGGACGAGCGTTCGCCATAAACTCATCCCACATGAGATTAGAACATACTCCATAACTCTCCTGCAGTTTATCAGCGATACAGGCCTGTAGTTATGTGCATGTGCTCGATACTCTTCTTGTAAACGAGTAGGACTTGCGCTTTGTTCCAGCGCATTCGTTGCTCCAGCGTCTTAACCGCTGCCACAAAGAGAGCAAGTTGTTTCGCAAGATGTCTGTGAAACCTCACAGTCTGCTCAAGGTGACTTTCCGTTATTAACCTATTTTAGTTGATGTTTATTCCGCACTTACATATCTCAATATCTGCCGTTACGGCGTTCGTGTCGTGTTGTAAGAATACTGTATTAGGTAGCGTGGCAATGAAACCATTTCGAATGACCGAATTCAGTAATCCGGCCTCCTCCCTGCCATCTTCCGTTTCGGTGGCAGAATGCTCACTGAAAAATGAAATGTTGACTATTTAAACACAACTGCAATTCGCGTTCTGTGACTACTCATGGGTCTAAACCTTCAAAGTCTACTCTTTTTACTTTCCTGCTGTAGTTCCTAATCCTTTAGGGTAATGCAGCGACTACAGTTACTTCATAATTAACAACTGCTATTAAAATTTTTTGAGAATATCTGGCATTATAGTGTGTAAGTTTGTTTATCTGGTTGGTATGTATATGCCATTTTGTGCTATTTACTAACACTTATGCAGCTAAGCGTAGTAAATTAAATTAATTTGTTTATAAAGTCTGAATCGTTAGATTATTCCATGTACTCCATATAATTTCCCTCATGTATTAGAAAGTTCTTACGTCGGACGACTTCCAGAAGGCGTTCGATGCAGTTCCGCACTGTCGCCTGATAAACAAAGTAAGAGCCTACGGAATATCAGACCAGCTGTGTGGCTGGATTGAAGAGTTTTTAGCAAACAGAACACAGCATGTTGTTCTCAATGGAGAGACGTCTACAGACGTTAAAGTAACCTCTAGCGTGCCACAGGGGAGTGTTATGGGACCATTGCTTTTCACAATATATATAAATGACCTAGTAGATAGTGTCGGAAGTTCCATGCGGCTTTTCGCGGATGATGCTGTAGTATACAGAGAAGTTGCAGCATTAGAAAACTGCAGCGAAATGCAGGAAGATCAGCAGCGGGTAGGTACTTGGTGCAGGGAGTGGCAACTGACCCTGTAATGTATTGCGAATACATAAAAAGAAGGATCCTTTACTGTATGATTATATGGTAGTGGAACAAACACTGGTAGCAGTTACTTCTGTAAAATATCTGGGAGAGTCCTTAGAAAATGTGGTCCATCAACAAAGGAGGTGGCTTACAAAACACTCGTTCGACATATACTTGAATATTGCTCATCAGTGTGGGATCCGTACCAGGTCGGGTTGACGGAGGAGATAGAGAAGATCCAAAGAAGAGCGCCGCGTTTCGTCACAGGGTTATTTGGTATGCGTGATAACGTTACGGAGATGTTTAGCAAACTCAAGTGGCAGACTGTGCAAGAGAGGCGCGCTCTGCATCGCGGTGTAGCTTGCTGTCCAGGTTTCGAAAGGGTGTGTTTCTGGATGAGGTGTCGAATATATTGTTTCCCCCTACTTATACCTCCCGGAGAGACCACGAATATAAAATTAGAGAGATTCGAGCGCGCACGGAGGCTTTCCGGCAGTCGTTCTTTCCTCGAACCTTACGCGACTGGAACAGGAAAGGGAGGTAATGACAGTGGCACGTAAAGTGTCCTCCACCACACACTGTTGGGTAGCTTGCGGAGTATAAATGTAGATATAGATGTAGAGTAGCGTGAACATGTGATTGAAGGAAAATGAGCAGTACACTGAAGCAACCCGCACCACATGCCAACAACGTCTGATGCCGTTCACCTCATGAAAGCTGTGTACATCTATGTTTGTGCAAGGCAGATAGTGTAGCACTGTCCTTAATGAAAAAGAAGAGTGTTTTCAGTTGAGGTAGAGGTCGAAATAATCTATAATGATGCCGGGCACTCAATGGACGAACATCAGAAACCTACAAGGAGGACGAGAATCAGAAGCAGGGTTTCCATTAACTACTCTCATCGTCAAAATTGGTCACGATGTAGGCAACGTGGCAAAATGTACTTCAGGGTACGATGTCTCGATAAGAGGATGAAGTATCTTAAAAACTACTTCCTGATGGTAGTCAAAACGGCTCTGAATCATGTACACAGAGGTGGCCAGGACAAGGCTAACGACTATGCAATTGGTTTTTCTTTTTTCTAAAGAGGAAGGTTTTTTTTTACAGTCAGTATGAGGACTTTGCTCTAAATGCTCTTAACCACGTACAGTAGGATATTTCCTGGTCACAATGGTAATGTTTCATGTGTGTCCATTTCAGCTTGAATTGTGTATAACCTTATTCATCTCACTTTCTTCGCAGGTTGTTTCATAATTTACAGGTAGTTTTATTACTTTATAATTTTTCGTGTGCATTTCCTACACATACTGACGGAAAAAGTTGCAATACCAAGAACGAGTTGCGCTACATAATCGAAAGTTGCTGGGCGTGTTTCTGCATTTTAAAGATGAGGTCTATTCAGATTTCTCGCCAGTCGCATTAAGAGGGACGCTTGTAGCGCCACTATGAGGACGCAATCAAGTTTCCTTTAAATCCACGATGTAACGGTCGGGAGCGTTAGTTACCTTAGGACGTGGTCAGTTGATGTTCGTCAAGAATGCTTTTAAAGCGACAAACACGCCATTATCAACACCTCACTGAGCTTAAACGAGGTCCTGTAGTAAGGCCATGAGAAGCTGGATGTTTCTTCTGCAATATCGCACAAATATTTAGCAGAAATGTAGTCAATGTACTGATTGCTGGCACCGGTGATCACGAGTATGAACGGTCGCAAGAAGACAGGGCTTCGGAAAGCGACGTGGGACTCCCGAGATGGAAGACCATCGTGTTCGGCGATGGCTTTGGAGCATCGTACTGCATCTGCAGCGTCGATTTGAGCAGCAGTTGGCAGAACTGTGACACAACGAACTGTTGCCAGTCATTTACTTCAAGGACAGCACCAAGCCAGCAGCCCTCTAGCGTGCATTCCACTGACTCCAAACCACTGTCTTTTGCGACCACAGTGGTGTCAAGGGAGAGCTCACTGGAGGCCAGCGAGGAGGTCTGTTTTCTGATGAAAGCTGGTGCTGCCTTGGTACCAGTGACGGCCGTACATTGGTTAGGAGGAGGTCAGCTGGGGGCCTGTCAGTGTGGTAGACAGACTAGACCTACTCCTGAAGTTGCTGGGGTGCTATTTCGTATGACAGCAGAAATACTCTCGTGTTTATGTCGCGTACTCTAACTGCAATCCGTTGATTCCAACAACAAGATAACGCTCGCCCACATAGCACTGCAGTAACCCAACATGCTCTACAGAGTTTTGAGGTGTTGCCTTGGCCTGCTGTGTCACCAGATCTGGCTTCAGTCGATCACATACCGATGATCGGACGACAACTCCACCGCCATCCATTAACCGTCCCAGTACTGTGCAAGAGGCATGGAACTCCATCTCACAAAATGACATACGGCTCCTGTAGAACACAACACATGCGCGTTTACGTATTTAGAGTCAACATTGCGGCGATTACAATGGTTATTAATGTACTAGCATTTCACATTTGCATTGGTTTATCCGTCTGTACCATTAACCTGTGATATTACCATGTTAATCGCTTGAATATGTTACCTATGCAAATACACTAATGGCCATTAAAATTGCTACACCAAGAAGAAATGCAGATGATAAAGGTGTATTCATTGGACAAATATATTATACTAGAACTGACATGTGATTACATTTTCATGCAATTTGGCTGCATAGATCCTGTTAAATCAGTACCCAGAACCACCACCTCTGGCCGTAATAACGGCCTTGATACGCCTGGGCATTGAGTCAAACAGAGCTTGGATGGCGTGTACAGGTACAGCTGCCCATGCAGCTTCAACACGATACCACAGTTCATCAAGAGTAGTGACTGGCGTTTTGTGACGAGCCAGTTGCTCGGCCACGATTGACCACACGTTTTCAATTGGTGAGAGATCTGAAGAATGTGCTGTTCAGGGCAGCAGTCGAACATTTTTTGTATCGAGGAAGGCCCATACAGGACCTGCAACATGCAGTCGTGCATTATCCTGCTGAAATGTAGGGATTCGCAGGGATCGAATGAAGGGTAGAGCCACGGGTCGTAACACATCTGAAATATAACGTCCACTGTTCAAAGTGCCGTCAATGCGAACAAGAGGTGACCAAGACCTGTAACTAATGACACCCCATCCCATCACGCCGGGTGATACGCCAGTATGGTGATGACGAATACACGCTTCCAATGTGCGTTCACCGCGATGTCGCCAAACACGGATGTGACAATCATGATGCTGTAAACAGAACCAGGATTCATCCGAAAAATGACGTTTTGCCATTCGTGCACCCAGGTTCGTCCTTGCGTAGACCATCGCAGACGCTCCTGTCTGTGATGCAGCGTCAAGGGTAACCGCAGCCATGGTCTCCGAGCTGATAGTCCATGCTGCTGCAAACGTCGTCGAACTGTTCGTGCAGATGGTTGTTGTCTCGCAAACGTCCCCATCTGTTGACTCAGGGATCGAGACGTGGCTGCACGATCCGTTACAGCCATGCGGATAAGATGCCTGTCATCTTGACTGCTAGTGATACGAGGCCGCTGGGATCCAGCGCGGCGTTCCGCATTACCCTCCTGAACCCACCGATTCCGTATTCTGCTAATAGTCATTGGATCTCGACCAACGCGAGCAGCAATGTCGCGATACGATAAACCGCAATCGTGATAGGCTACAATCCGACCTTTATCAAAGTCGGAAACGTGATGGCACGCATTTCTCCTCCTTACACGAGGCTTCACAACAACGTTTCATCAGGCAACGCCGGTCAACTGCTGTTTATGTATGAGAAATCGGTTGGAATTTTTTCTCATGTCAGAACGTTGTAGGTGTCGTCACCGGCGCCAACCTTGTGTGAATGCTCTGAAAAGCTAATCATTTGCATACCACAGCATCTTCTTCCTGTCGGTTAAATTTCGCGTCTGCAGCACGTCATCTTCGTGGTGCAGCAATTTTAATGGCTAGTAGTGTATATTCGCTAAACTTCATTACACTGTATTAATTATTTTTCGGTGTTGCAATTTTTTTCCTTCAGCACATTTGAATTCAGATATGTTTTGATGACCAGCCAGATGGTCGCGTACCAGAAGGAAGGCCACTGGGGTTAGAGATGGCTCTCCTGGTGGAGGCGAGTGAGGTGTTGGGTCTCCGCTGGCGGCTGCACGACCTGCCCGGGGCCGAGCATTGGGGACACCTGCTGCCTAACGGCTCCTACAGCGGCGGACTCCTCTGGGACGTGTCCACGGGCAGCGCCGACGTCGCCTTCTGCGCCGTCTTCCTTCACCCAGAGCAGGCACGTCTCGTTGTAGCGTATACATTAGCCACTCCTTCTGGCTTATTCCCAGTACACAAAGTTACACAAAGCTAAATAGTACTGGACTACATGGTAGCACGACAAGAAACGCACGATCTGTTGTAAGTTGTGCTAACCCTGATCAAAGATGGTGCAGACGAAATCCAATAGGTAGTGCTACACGGTTAACAGCTCAGTAGGCATCCAGTCATGGTGAAAGTTGTCTTCAGCCACTCCTGCATTTGACTGAGGGAGAAAAAGTGTGACAACGAAGCCAACCGTGAAATGAGTCGCCAGATCAAATCTCCCACGACCTAGACTTAGTTCGTTAGCTTCCAGTTTCGTGGGCCATGTTCCACAATATTGCATTTATTTATTTATTGATTTGTTTATCCTGGAAGATTAGGGCCATCAGGCCCCCTCTTACATCGAACCAGGCATTTTACGTATTTTACATTCATATGTTTTCGTAGGCATGTTAAACTACATCTAGTACAAAAAGTGAAATAAACAATTACAAAGACACACTTGGGAAAAATACGTACATATAGAGTTTATATTCGTAGATGATAAGTACTGTTATAATTAGACATTATGAAAGAGACAGATTGTAGATAGGAGTGCTAGCAGCAGGGAGTACGAGGGGGACTGATGGTGAAGGAAGGAGAAGAATAGAGACATGGTGAAACATAGTTAAGGAAATATAAAGGAAAAGGAGATTGCGTGGCTAATAGAGATGGATGAAGAGGAAGAAGAGAAAGGAGCAAGATAAGAGACACTAGGTTTGCTATTTGACAGAGGAGAGTATTGGCCTTGTACATTAACTTTGTGGAAAACGTTATGAGAATGATAGTAGGAAATGCTTCAGCTTCTTCTTAAAAGCAGCAGGTGATTGAATTTTGCGCAAGGTAAGGGGCAGTTTGTTCCAGAGGCGGACAGCGGCAACTGAGGAGTTTTGAAAAGTTTTTGTTTTGTGAGTGGGCACAGTTAGGATACCTATAAGACTGACCTCGTGTTTCGATTATGATGGCATGAAACGTGTTTAATCTCTGAAGCAAGGTACTGGGGTGCTTGCGCGACGAGGAGTCGGTGAAGTAGACATAGAGTGTGGTAGTCACGCAATTTGTCCGGCAAAAGCCACCCTAGCTGGGAGTATGAAGCAGTAACATGATCATATCGGCGAATGTTGCAGGTGTAATGCACACAGGCATTCATGGTTAGTTCTAACCGTCTTTTGTTTTCATTACTCATACCTTGTTGAATTACATCACAATAGTGGAGGTTCGGTAGAACGAGTGCTTGCACGAGCTGGCGTTTCAAGTCCTGTGGAAATACGTCCCTAAACTTTTTGAGAGCATAGAGACAAGCGGACGTCTTCCGGCACACTGCGACTGTATTCTCAGCCAAGATTAGATGCTCATCCAAAATTACACCCAAGTTCTTAACTGTTTTCTGATACATCGTGGTTATGTGGAAATAGTCATTTTACATTCACATCGCAGATTAAATTTGTACATATGACCAAATTCTGAACAGTTATAAGTTTTTTCAAAAAGAAAAAGGATATACGGACGTTGTGTGTTAATAAGTCCTACCCACCATTTTTACACGCTACATTAATACAAATTATTGTACGGAATAAAGCGAGTTGTGAAGAAGAAATTTTCTGTATTTGTTTTCAAGTTTTCAAGACATTTTATATCACTGGGTAGTGAACAAAAATTTTTGTTGCAGCCTTGTGGACCCCTTTTTGTGTTACAGACAGACTTCATATGGGGTAATGACTGTCATTTTTCCTTCTGATTTTGTAATTAAGTACGTCATTGCTCCTTTTGAGCTGTAGTGGACTATTTACAACAAAATTTAAGAGAAAAACGTATACTGTGAAGCAGTAGTCAGAATGCCAAACTTTCGTTCAATTTATTACATCCGTTTAATTTGGAGACTATCCGCTGTATGTCTTGTTTGGGGAACAGAGTATTAAGCAATTGCAACATCAGTGTCTATTCCTGTTAAAAGTTAAGATGATGATTATTAGCGGTCGTAATCCGGTGCGCTTCCGGATTATATTTATACTAAACGTTCACATTAAAGTGATGTGCACCTTTAGATACGTACTGGCTATTCAGTCAAATGTGATTTGAAGCCTTAGGAGTGTGAAGCCTTAGGAGTGTGAAAAGTACTTCAAAATGACAAACAGTTGAAATTAGTTAATAGCAAGAACAGTTAATATATTATAGCCTGTTTGGACCATGTTTCTTTCAGAAGTCAGTTTTACTGCTCATGTTTTCAACGTTTCTATTTTTTATACTACGTAATTTGCCTCAAAACGGACATGTTAATGAAATAGTGTGGCCGTAAATATTTGTTCTAGAGCACTGAATTCCGTCTGAAATTCAAAGAGTGTCATAATATTTGAAGAAATGTTCTCAGGAGCATGTGAATAGTGTGTTGTTTTACCTAAAATCTAATCGTGAATTCCTCTACTTTTGTAATCAGATATATCGAATGAGGTACTGACTACAGGTGTGAATTTAAATATTCATTCACAAACAAGGATTTTTAATAATCTGTATAGTAATGACAATATGAGATGAAATCTGAGATCTCTGAGAACATGGTTGTGAGCGTGGGATTGATATGAGATGTTATTCTGCGCAACGGATTAATCTGAGATGTAGCCTTTAACCTGTGGCTCCTGCTAGATGCAATTTCCAGCCCCACACTACGACAGAAGTCAGACAGACGCTCCTAACGTTCTAAAGAGAAATGCCTGAAAAACTTTCAGCAATAAATATCTTCTGGAGTCATCTGCTGTAAGGAAATGACACAAAAATTCACAAAATTTCTTACGTAACTCGTCGGATACTTGGGTACTGGAGTAGTGCTAGTTAGTGTAAGGAAAACATGAAACTAACGAAAATTATTATTTATTTTGCAAAAATTCTGAGAAATCACAATGGCACTTTTAGTTATGAGTTGAACAACTTATATCCTGGTTCTTTTCGGAATGTGAAGTTACCTCTCAAGGATAGGATTCGCTAATGAAATTTCTATACAAAGTTTAAGGTTGTTATTGACTTGGCAGAATTTCTGAGAGCCGCGCCTACTCAACTTGAATAATTATCCGTTAGAATGTTGCTAGGGATGGTCGAGGCTGTCACGTGTGAAATGCTGTGAAGGGTACTGTTGTGGAGGAAATATGGGGCTCGCAATAGCTGTCGCGCACAATACAAATATGGGGCTCGCAATAGCTGTCGTGCATAATACAAATATGGGGCTCACAATAGCTGTTGCGCACAATACCATAAGCTGCGATGATTGCTGCCTGCGCCGCTCGCTGCTGACAAATAAGATAACTCTCGTTTTATCTGGATTGACCTTCGCCAATCAAACTCTCCCTATGCCTTGATGAAGTCAAGAATTTCTAACGCCCCTAGTGTAACTATTGGCGTGGTACACCGGTCAGATAACCAGTCCACTGCGATGCCACTCAAAAATTCGCTCGCAGGCGTTTAACTATAACTCTGTCCATTCACACCGCGCAATAAGTGTGTCGACCAACACAGTGAACAATGCTTAATCGCAAGGACTCAGTATAGAGAGTCGCACTTCGATTCACTATTGACAGAGGTACTCTCCCAGTGAAGTACTGAGGAGAGACTTGTTCCTCGCTCCAAGAGCGACAATGGAACAGGTCCTCTCCACGCCAGACGTGAAGGGGTATATCTTTCGGTCCCTTCTATTACTCCTTCAGCTCAAGGCGCCAGAAATATCATCTGCCAATCAGCATTGCTCTTCTAAAACGGGAGAATGACGTTTCGTTTAAGGGGACCAATCCGGAAACATGTAGTATCGGCGTTTGGCGTTTGCTGTCTCCCTGTGAAAATCTTTGAAACTGTGTGCTGTGTGTAAAGAATGCGTAAGCTGGTCGCTCCCACACAATGTAGCGGAATTTGCTTTTAAGTCGAACATGGGGTCGTTCCTCCGTTCCCACGGGCGAACGCTGTCCGCTCTACGGGCGGCCACCGACCGACGTAGATGGGTTGGGACTGGCCTCCTGGCGTGCGTTTGCCTCTCTCGAACTAAAAGCTCCTGTGACCGTCGTGTCTGGAATGTATGTGTGTACGCCAGTCTCGAGTATTTCAACCCCAGTACGCTTACTTGTTATTTGCATATCGTTTACATGAATTCATACAACATTGACTTTATCTTATCGAGTTTCGGTTCGAATGAAGCGTCTTGATGTGGGGAATATGATTGTGAGGGCGGAATATGTAAGCAATAAAGGTCAGGAGACCATGACGTCTTACATGGTCAACCTACAATGGAATTTGCTGTTGACAACACCTTCGCCCAATCCACTCTCCGCGCTCAAGGTTGCATTCAGTACTGGTGTGTTCTGTCTCAGGTTCGTTTATTGGGCAGTATGAGTTTCACGTTTACAGCTGTACACAGAATTATTAATATGTTTACTGATGAGGATCTACAAAAATTGCAGTTGCAAAAATAGTATGGCGTTGTTGGCGTCGTTGCGGAAACACCTCAGCATAGCACCATAGTGCCGCTCTTCCATTGCATTCCTTGAAACTTTCCACAAGCTGCATATAAACAACCTCTTCATTAGTAAACATATCCATAATGCTGTGTATCACAGATGAAATGCAACTAACAAAATAAACCCGAGACAGGACCGAGTAATACTGAACGCAACAGTGAGGGTAAAGTGTAATCTGGGAATTAATACTGTCACTAGAAAGTACCACAAATGAATGGAACTGTTTGAAAAACAGAAACAAAAGACACACCGTTGATATTTGCAGCATAGTGCAATATTTTCGGTTTAGTACAGATACAAAAATAAAATAAAATAATAAATCAAACGAAGTGCAATTACTCTTTAAGGAGCTATCGAAGATGACAAGTTCCTTTGTAAGCCTCCTGTTCTTTTTGCAAGTAGAATCACATGCAAATGTGAACCTTGAATTGAAATATCCTCTTACAGACCGATGAATTAATATAATGAAGCGATCTATCTTCACTATGAAGGAAATATGACAAGGAACTGGAGTAACGTACTTTGTGCGATGTATTTATAATGGGCGAAAGTAAATAGTTAACTGAACTAGTCATAAAGTGTAGGCTTTCACGGCCGGCGTCTTCATTAGTTAAAACGTCCGGAATGAGAGGCCGTGGTTGATCTGTAAAACTTCTTCTTCCTGACGTTTCGTTGCCAAATGCGGGCAACATCTTCCGAGGTGAGTCAATGACTTGCTGCCAGGCCGTGGAGGTCCTGTTCATATAGAGTGCATAGAGGGCAAAACCATACGTCTCGTGGGGACGACTGTAAGTCTGACTAACGTCATTATTCTCGATTAAGGGTAATAGATTGTCACATTGTTGGTACAAAGTCGACCACCATATCTTCTCTAAGCCTGCCTCTTTTCTATTAAAATTATTGTGGTTGATCACCGTCATTAAGATTGTATTGGGATATTCTGGATACATTTCAAAGTGAAACTGTCTTTAGACCCAACCAGAAGGTTAGTGAGTGTTTAAGATCGGTGAAAGACGCAAGACACCCCTCAGCAACTTCTGGGGTGTATAAAATTCCGTGTAGCTGTGGGAAGGTTTATATTGAAACAACGAAAAGAAGTGTGAATACCCGCTTAACCGGACACGAAAGGAACTGTCGACTGGGACATACGGACAAATCAACTGTAACGGAACTTCTTTTTAAAGACGGTAATCATGAAGCAAAATTTAGTGAGACGAGCGCTCTAGCCAGGTCATCGCACTATTATGCACGTATATGTAGGGAAGCTATAGAGATTCAGAAACACCACAATAATTTTAATAGAAAAGAGTCAGGCTTAAAGTTAGAGAAGATATGGTGGTCGACTTTGCACCAACGGTGTGACAATCGATTACACTCAATCGAGAATAATGACGTTAGTCGGACCTACAGTCGTCCCCACGAGACGTATGGTGTTGCCCTCTATGCACTCTATATAAACGGGACCTCCACGGCCTGGCAGCAAGTCTCTGACTCCCTCGGAAGATGTTGCCCGCAGTTGGCAACGAAACGTCAGGAAGAAGAAGTCTTACAGATCAACCACGGCCTCTCATTCCGGACGTTTTAACTAATGAAATTAGCTGAATTGCTTTATAAACTTGCTAAGTTGTGATAAACACTTCGTAGGGATAATGTGTAAGTAATTATGCTTGTGGATTAGTTCCATACACTGGACATGCTTGGTCCAGTTTTTTAGCATAACTTTGTTACCCTGAAAGCTGAAAACGCAATGCGTAAAGCAACGGCATTTTCATCCATAGATAATGGACTGCCAGCTATCTCAGCAACCACAGCAGACGACTTACCTCCAGTTCTATAAAAGCATGCAGAGGAGAGGACAAGCGAAATCTGTTCGTAATTACTGAACCACTTAACACTGATCGCGATGATAATTCAGAAAAAAACTCTGTATTTGCTGAAGGCAAACCGCTCATGACGTGAGATAGCTTGATAGCGATTACCAAGTGCAGTTCGGCCGTAAATACACCAAAATATGGAAATAATTGTAAGGGATTACAAATGGGTTTGTAGGATGTTTGAGTAGAAAAATGTATAATTACCTTAAAGCTGTCATTAAGCTACCATGGCGTATACAACATACAAGCTTATAGAACATGGTACAAAAATCCCCAACACGTGAAATACTTTCACGAAAGAAAATCTCTACACCTAAAGAAATACTAAAAGAGGCTCATTAAGTGAGAATGTGACGATTTTAAGTCACATAATATTCGGATAGATCACTAGAAAGCCAATTCTGTATCATGCTTCGAAAAATCATCCACCGTACATAGCCGTGAGCGTAATTTCTCAACGTGGAAAACAGTCGCTAAGGTGCTGTAAATAATGGCACACTTTGATATACGAACTAGAAAAAACTAAAAAAAAAGATATCAACGATTCTAACTTCACTTGTACTCAAAGCTTACACGTCTGTAAACATCTTACTACTCTGGGCACCTTATGTCGCTGCGCTCAATTAGACTCAGCCTCTTCGACCCACGCTTTGTCCATTCAAACACAACGTGCTTTCTCATGCAACGTGCCGCCCTCTTTTCTCATTGGCACATGGATACCGTAACGTCAAAGAGTATTCATCTGCTAGCCTACTTAACGTTTTAAAGACAGTTATGCTTGCAGAAGCTGATAGCTCGATACAGAATATATCTTTGCAGGGAATCTGTGATTTAACCCTTTCACTGCGCATTCAATCTGAGCAATCGTCTGGCATGTACGCGTATTCCTCAAGTGATGCGTAGAGGAGGGTACATAGACGGAATAAAATTGCCTTGTGCGGAGCTTGTGTAGTACTTCTTTCTGCCACAAGGCGTGTACAGCGCAAGTCATTGCCAGTTCAGTGTCGCCTGTATTGTCGACCTGGCTTGTTCTCTTCATATGCAGTGTATGTTTTAGCTAGCGCTGTTTTGTTCTTGTTTCTTTTTTTATGATGGCGTGTTTAAATTAACAACGTGCTGGTGTAAAGTTTTGTTTACTACTCGGTAAAAATCCTGCTGAAACTGTTTTAATGTTGAAAAAACCTTACAAAATAAATAAATAAATAAATAAATAGAGGTGGCGCCCCTCCACGCCCACACCGGCATGATGGCCAACACAATAGGTCTACTGCCATCTCTGCATAAGGGTTAGTTTTGACTAAGTGAGGTGTCGCAGGTTGTGGGTACTGTGATGTTTGCGTACGTCTGGTTAAGGTTAACCATTAATACGCGCCCATCTGGAGATAGGTTGGGTCGAAGTCGAACGAAGGGTAGCGGTTTGAAGGGCAGAGGAAAAAAAGTGCCGAGGCAAGAGCCAAGGGAAAAAACCTCTGCGATAGTTAGGTCGGGTGGTAAGAGCAGTAGCGGATGTCTTGCTGCCTGCGATAGGTCGTGCAAGGGTAGGCTTTGTTAGCAGTGGGTATCACGCATGTCGATACCTTTGACGTGGTGCGATTGTGTTGCTCGGAGGCTGCCGCTGGGTACCGGTGTAGAGCTCTCGTTCAGCGTCAGCAACCTGCAACAGGTTTATCATCGTTTTTGTGTCCGATAGGTCATTCATCGGATGCACAGTGTAGGGTGATGTTGGCGAATTGTTTGTGCGTCAGTGGGCGAGCTCGTCGGTGTCCCCGCTGTGGCCTGTTGGTCGGCTCTAATAGCAGCTGGTAGTTGCCAGTCAGTGTTGCTGATATGCAGGGGCTTACCGACGTTCGTCGCTTGTTGGTGTATGTTAGTTTACCATAGGTGGCTATGCTCTAGCTAGTAGTGTCTTTGGCCGCTTGTGCTTTCACCTATGGTTGTGATCGTAGTTTCCCAGAGTGAGGATGAAAGGTTGGTCGAGTGTATCGAGTTGCTGTATAGCCGTGTGGCGTGTTTTTTGAATACTTCCTTGAGGGTTTCAAGGCGGTATTCTTGGTGAAGATGCACGGTGCGTGTGTAGCGTGGAGCGTTGCTAATGATTCGTAGCACTTTGTTCTGTATGATCTGCAGGCGGCGCGGTCGTGTAGGAGCTGCATATCCCCAGACGGGAACAGCGTACCAAGATGACGCTACGGGAAAAACTGAAGTGTACGAACGGTTTGCTCGATTTAAAAATTGCGACATGTCGATTGATGACAAACCTCGTTCTGGAAGTCCATCAACCGCCCTAGTCGAGAAAATATTGAAAAAAGTCGAGAGTTTGTGCTCACAGACCGTCGACATACAACTGATCAACTGTCAGAGATTAGTGGGTTCTCTTGGAGCTCGTGTCAGCGAATTTTAACGGAAGATTTGGGCAGACAGAAGACTGGTTCTTCCACCACGATAACGCAACTGCACACACAGCCATGTCTCTTAGACAGTTTTTGGCTAAAAATGGCATGGTTCCGCTGTCCCACGCATGTTACTCGCTCGACCTGGCTCAGTGTGACTTTTTCTTGTTTCCGCTCATGGAAAAGGGCCATGAATGGACACCGGTTTGACAATACTAAAGAAATCAAGAAAAAAACGAGGGAAGAGCTGTCAGCTATTTCTAAAAAATGACTACAAGAAATGTTTTGAGCTGTGGAAGCACAGGTGGGACAAATATTTTGTTTATAATGGAGAGTACTTTGGAGGGCATAATATTGTTTTGTAGCTGGCCGCTGTGGCCGAGCGGTTCTAGGCTCTCATGTCCGGAACCGCGCTGCTGTTTACGGCCCCATCCACTATCATAATGTTATCCTGCGCGCTCTCTGAGTACCTACCAACCAGGTTTCAGTCCTATTGCTTTAATAGTAACTGTGGTTTTGACACTACAACGTTTAACATCTCTTCCTGCATTTAGCCGGCCGGAGTGGGCGCGCGGTTCTAGGCGCTACAGTCTGGAGCCGGGTTCGAATCCTACCTTGGGCATGGATGTGTTTGATGTCCTTAGGTTAGTTAGATTTAAGTAGTTCTAAATCTAAGGGACTGATGACCTCAGATGTTAAGTCCCATAATTCTTAGAGCCATTTGAACCATATTGTTTTGTAAACAATTTCAAAATAGATAATTTCTGTATATGCGACTGTAGCAGCCTACTGGTATAATTTCTGTATATGCGACTGTAGCAACCTACTGGTATTACTGAGAAAAAATAAAACACTAATTGCGGTATTATCGTGTTAAATTGTTTCTCTTTTTAATCTTTCTACAGAAACATTTTTTTTCAAGAAAGTACTTTAGTAGGAGAAAAAAATACGTAAGCTATTACATTAGTAAAACTGCAAAGTGTGGTATCTTTGAAAACAACAATTCAAACATAAAAGTGTATTACATTTTATATAGAAGTATCTAGTGTCGCTTCGTTTGTCATGTTACACACATACAATACACTTTCCCTGGACGGTCTTCTCCTTTGATATTCCTGAGATTAGCGAGATAACGCGGCGCTCTTAACCGCAAGGGATTATCACCATCAATCGATCTCTTTCCACGACGGCCATCTGTTTGCAGTCGTTGGTGAATCTCTAGCTGCTGTTTGAAGAGTTTCTGCTGGAAATCAGATACTGAAATATTTATTCCCGTTTCGGTTTTACATACCGCTTGCGCGTCCTCAGAGATTCTCCAAATGAAAGAAAATACTTTTTGTACCGTTTTACAGTTTTTCCTACACATTCTGCTGAACGTAGCATCCTGTCGTTCCAGTAGATGGTCTCCATATTTGCAGTGTTTCTTACGATGAAAGATGGTTTTCTTGTTGCTTCATTTGTCAGTTTTATCAGTCGCTATTATACTGTGTTTATGAAGAGTTGAAAGCAACTTCACTTCCAGCTTGTTCTGCCACTTGAGAGCGAGAAGTTTATCTGTGGACAGAAACTCGATCCCACTAATTTTAAGTTTATTTTGATAAAGCCGGGAAGTCTTTAAGGGTTTTCTTTACAGTTCACAAGCATTAATCACTCTGTCATGCGGCTAATAAAATAACGCCATGCTAATGTATAAGTCCTCGACATACAGTGTATGACCTTTACGAAGGTATCAGTAAAATAAGAACAATGCTTCTAGGTATTCCAGAATCTCTACCAAAACCAGTTTCTTTTTTTTTACGTCCGTTGCTGTATTCATATTAATAAAAAGTCAAGTATATATCCAGTTTCACACTCAGTCAACACAAAAACCCTTACGCCAAATCTGTGGCGTTTGGGTGGAATGTACTAACTGAAAAAGACACGACCTTTGTAGAGAACTAAACTTTCCTCAGTGCACAACCGGGATATAAATAATCCGGAAATACTTTTCTTACATGATGGACAATCGCCTTATTTTCCATATTTTGTCATCTTCAGGATCGACATTGTTATTAACGAAGTGGAACGGTGTTAGAAAAAGCAGGTACCTATCTCTTGGCATGGTTTCCGCAACCACTGGAGTAGACAGTAACGGATCGTTGCTCCAAAAACTGTTTTTATTCTTTTTTTTTAATTATGGCCATCCGAAAATTTATGGTAGGAAACAGCCAGTTTCTTCACTGTTTGTGGTTTTGCATTGTCGCAATGTTGATTTGTCACTGGCCTCGTCGCATAGGTGCTCGTAATATAAACTACAATGCTCAGCTACGTATCTTGCAATTTCTTGCCTACAAAAACGTGGAAGCAGTCATATACAGTAGATGAATTATCTGAATTGTCGATTTTGCAACCGGAATGACTTTTATCTAAATTATCTATTTTTAGTTCAAATGGCTCTGAGCACTATGGGACTTAACTTCTAAGATCATCAGTCCCCTAGAACTTAGAACTACTTAAACCTAACTAACCTAAGGACATTACACACATCCATGCCCGAGGCAGGATCCGAACCTGCGACCGTAGCGGTCGCGCGGTTCCAGACTGTAGCGCCTAGAACCGCTCGGCCACCCCGGCCGGCTATGTATTTTTGGGTCCATATCAGAATCTTTCCATGTAAAATCACCAGATTTGTGTCTTTTAACAGAGACGTCGCGCATATGCTCAGGCTCCTCTTCGGAATCAGAGGAAGAAGAGATGGTACCATCAAAATCTGGATCTGCATTTAGTTTGCTGGTACACAAATGTTTTGAATATTTTTGGTGATGGGTCCACCTAGAGGCTCTGTCGAACGATAATCAGTTCGGTTGGACATGAAGTGCTCGTCGTCGCTTCTACATCTACATCTACATACATACTCCGCATTCCACCATACGGTGCCTGGCGGAGGGTACCTCGTACCACAACTAGCATCTTCTCTTCCTGATCCACTCCCAAACAGAACGAGGGAAAAATGACTGCCTATATGCCTCTGTACGAGCCCTAATCTCTCTTATCTTATCTTTGTGGTCTTTCCGCGAAATGTAAGTTGGCGGCAGTAAAATTGTACTGCAGTCATCCTCAAATACTGGTTCTCTAAATTTCCTCAGTAGCGATTCACGAAAAGAACGCCTCCTTTCCTCTAGAGAGTTCCTGAAGCATTTCCGTAACACTCGCGTGATGATCAAACCTACCATTAACAAATCTAGCAGCCCGCCTCTGAATTGCTTCTATGTCCTCCCTCAATCCGACCTGATAGGGATCCCAAACGCTCGAGCAATACTGAAGAATAGGTCTTATTAGTATTTTATAAGCGGTCTCCTTTACAGATGAACCACATCTTCCCAAAATTCTACCAATGAACCGAAGACGACTATCCGCCTTCCCCACAACTGCCATTACATGCTTGTCCCACTTCATATCTCTCTGCAATGTTGCGACCAAATATTTAATCGAAGTGACTGTGTCATGCGCTACACTACTAATGGAGTATTCAGACATTACAGGATTCTTTTTCCTATTCATCTGCATTAATTTACATTTATCTATATTTAGAGTTAGCCGCCATTCTTTACACCAATCACAAATCCTGTCCAAGTCATCTTGTATCTTCCTACAGTCACTCAATGACGACACCTTCCCGTACATCACAGCATCATCAGCAAACAGCCGCACATTGCTATCCACCCTATCCAAAAGATCATTTATGTAGATAGAAAACAACAGCGGACCTACCACACTTCTCCGGGGCACTCCAGATGATACCCTCACCTCCGATGAACACTCACCATCGAGGACAACACACTGGGTTCTATTACTTAAGAAGTCTTCGAGCCACTCACATACTTGGGAACAAATCCCATATGCTCGTACCTTAGTTAGGAGTCTGCAGTGGGGCACCGAGTCAAACGCTTTCCGGAAGTCGAGGAATATGGCATCCGTCTGATACCCTTCATCCATGGTTCGCAAGATATCATGTGAAAAAAGGGCGAGTTACGTTTGGCAGGAGCGATGCTTTGTAAAGCCGTGCTGATGCATGGACAGCAACTTCTCTGTCTCAAGGAAATTCATTGTATTCGAACTGAGAATATGTTCGAGAATCCTGCAAGAAACCGATGTTAATGATATTGGTCTGTAATTTTGAGGATCCGTCCTTCTACCCTTCTTATATACAGGCGTCACCTGCGCTTTTTTCCAGTCGCTCGGGACTTTACGTTGGGCAAGAGATTCGCGACAAATGCAAGCTAAGTAAGGAGCCAATGCAGTAGAGTCTCTCTGTAAGACCGAATTGGAATCCCATCAGGACCTGGCGATTTATTTATTTTCAACCCATTGAGCTGCTTCACAACCCCAGGGATGTCTATCGCTATGTCCTCCATACGGGAACTGTACCAGACTCAAACGGCGGTATGTTTGTACGATCCTTCTGCGTGAAAGATTTCTCAAATGCTAAATTTAAAATTTCAGCTTTCGTTTTGCTGTCTTCCGTTGCCAGGCCAGACTGATCAGTGAGTGACTGGATGGAAGCCTTCGACCCGCTTACCGCTTTTACGTAAGACCAGAATTTCCTTGGGTTTTCAGCAAGATCTTTTGCTAAGGTATGACGGTGGTAGTGGTTGAATGCTTCGTGCATCGCTCTTTTTACAGCAGCACGAATCTCTACTAACTTTTGGCTGTCCTCATTCTCCCGATCTTTCTTGTACTGCGAGTGCAACTGCCTCTGCTTCCTGAGCATTCTCCGAATTGCGCTGTTAAACCACGGCGGATCTTTTCCGTCCGTAAGCCACTTTTTCGTCACATACTTGTCCAATGCGTGATTTACAATGTGTTTAAAATTTGCCCTTAATTCTTCCACGTCCATCGTACCGGAAGTAAATGAAGTCGATTCATTTACTAAGTGGGATGCTAACAACTGCTTATCTGCTCTTTCTAGTAAAATACTCTCTTAGCTTTCGTGACCGACTTTTTAACTTTCGTAACCATAGTCGTAATGACAATATCATGATCACTAATCCCTGTCCCAACACTGAAACCGTAGATGAAGTCTGGTCTGTTCGTGGCTACCAGATCTAAAATATTTCCATTACGCGTTGGCTGTCGATGTAGCTGCTCAAGACAGTTTTCGGATAATGTGTTCAACAGTAATTCACACGACGGCTTGTCTGTACCACCTGTAATGAATCCATAGACATCCCAGTCAATACTAGATAGGTTGAAGTCGCCTCCGACTAATATAGCATGATCCGGGTACTTCTGCGATACGGAGTCTAGACTACCTTTGAATGATTCCGGAGCTGTCACGTTGGAACCTGGTGGCCGGTAATAACACCCCACAATTAACTTTATTTCCCCTAGCCCTGTTAAACGTGTCCAGATAACTTCACAATCACACTCTACTTCGACCTCAGTAGACACAATATTTTTGTCAACTGCAATGAAGACACCACCTCCTACGGTGTCTAATCTGTCTTTCCGATACACGTTCCAACCTTCACTAAGTATTTCAGAACTTCCTACCTCAGGGTTCAGCCAGGTCTCAGTCCCGATAATAATTTGCGCGCCACGCGCTTCCTGGAGGACAGTAAATTCAGGAACTTTATTCCGAACACTCTGAAAATTTACTGCCAATATTTTGATAGCTGAAGTGTCTTTACACTGAGCACGTCCTGATTTCCCTGCCTGCACGTCGCTTGATTTAGACAACTCAGCAGCTCATCTCGGACCGTAACGTTGGGCCATTTTATTCGATAACAGGAAAGTGGAGCACACAAAGAAGGTAATGTTGTAATACTAGTGACCTCCGATGAAAACTTCAGCATTCGCTGAGCCGTTCGGGTAATTTCCAGTAATCCAACAATTAGACCGCACAGTTGTACAACTATCACGTCCGACTCACTGGCCTAGTAGTAAACGTGATCTATGTGATTGTAACAGGGAACCGCTGTAAATATTTTTGATAGCAAGTAACGGTCAGCGTATGTATGTATACGTTTGGAGCAGTGAAAGGGTTAAGGAAACATGAATGAAAACTATTACTGCCAGTCGTGATTATATCAGACAACTTTAGGAGAAGGAGGTGATTAGAGTTTAACGTCCCTTCGACAACGAGGTCACTAGAGAAGGAGTACAAGCTCGGATTAGGGAAGGATGGCGAAGAAAATCGGCCATGCCGTTTGAAAGGCGTTTGCCTGGAACGATTTAGGGAAATCACGGAAAACCTAAATCATTATGGCCAAACGCGGATTCCAACCGTTCGGATGGGAGTCCAATGTGCTGACCACTGCACCACTTCGTTCGGTGATCTTTCACTTTATAGCGAAATACTCTGAAAATATCGATAGGAAATTTTTGTCGGTGGTGTTCCGGTCCCCCCCCCCCCCCTTTCCCCTCTCCCGCACCCTGTGCAATGTGTGCTGTGTACTGGTGTACTGTATGATGGGGAAGCGACACGGCAGTTGTTTTTTGTGAAGCAGACGGCGGTGTCGGACATCGGCTTCCCCTGGGGGAACGTGTGCACCGGCTTCCTGGTGCCGCGCCTGCTGCCGAGCGCCGTGTCGGCCGTGGTGCAGCCCTTCTCTGGACCTCTGTGGGCCTCGCTGCTGGCAGCCACGGCCGCCGTCTCTGCCATCCAGTGGGCGCTGCACGCCGCCCACCACAGCATCACGGGAGAACGCTCCGGTAAATCTCTCTCCGTTCATCGTCTTCAGTTTTGTGTGCTGCAGGCACCTGTTAAGAGTTTATGTACTTTTAGTGGCGATCCTTAAAACCAGATTACTGCAGAGAACAACCGAAGCTGAGGTAATCCATGATCCTGAAGTGGGGGAAGATTGATTGCTGGCTAAAATGAGGCAAAAGCTGCCGACCTTGTTGTGATACCCTTCATGACCTAGTTATCAAAAGTCATATTCCAGGCGGATAACGCAAGAGCTCATATAGCTGTTTGCATCAGCAATGCCTTGAGAAATGTATATATCATTGACTGCCCTGTCTGGTCCTCTGATTTACTAAACATAGAGCATGTCTGAACAAGATATACTTTCATAGCAGTTTCCATCCAATAGTCTTCATGAATTGGCATAGGAATGACAAGAGATTCTCAAGATGACATTCGGAAACAGTTTCTTTCCATATCAAAACTAAGCAAGAGTACATTTGTGCCTGTGAGGCTGACACCTCATACTGACCTTGATAGCGGACATCAGTTTCGAACGCACTGGACTCGCATTCGGGAAGACGACGGTTCAATCCCGCGTCCGGCCATCCTGATTTAGGTTTTCCGTGATTTCCCTAGATCACTTCAGGCAAATGCCGGGATGGTTCCTTTCAAAGGGCACGGCCGACTTCCTTCCCCATCTTTCCCTAATCCGAGCTTGTGCTCCGTCTCTAATGACCTCGTTGTCGACGGGACGTTAAACACCAATATCCTCCTCCTCAGTTTCGAACGGACTTAAGATTTAATCATTTACTGTCCGATATGTGGTGACCATCTCCACAAATTGTAGCATTTATGCTTGGGGTAAAAATTTTCATTTTCGATTGTGCTTTTTGGCCAGGCCTGTGTTCGAAGATGTTTCTGAAATAAACCGCTTTCAGCTGTGTGTGAACTTTTACAAGAACACGAACGATTTCGTGATGCCAGATGGTATCTTTAGGTGTGCATATCCCTATAGTAAATTTGCAGTCGATTATCCTAATAATCTGTACTATATGTCGGCCAACATGAAACACATGTCACTAAAACATAGAGGCCTGATACCGGAATGAGGGGGACTCGTCATTCTCAAAACAAAGTACTGTTACCCGCAACAAGCAGTCCATTCAGCAAGCAGTTCAGACTGACCAGCTGAAAAACTGACATGTCAAAAGCGCGTTTACCTACAATCAAAAGAGCAAAATAAGAAAACAAGAAGACGTAAATTGCTCCAGCTAGCAACAGTGAAAGCCATGGTTAAAAAACCTCACCTCCTACCAGGACGTTTGTACGGTGGTACCGTACAACAGAGGTCTCAATCATTCCCATGATATTTGGATAGCGGGAAAATGTTTGTAACTTTCTCCCCTATCTGCGCCGGCCGGCCCCTGGTGGCCGAGGGTTTCTAGGCGCTTCAATATGGAACCGCGCGACCGCTACGGCCGCAGGTTCGAATCCTGCCTCGGGCATGGATGTGTGTGATGTCCTTAGGTTGGTTAGGTTTGAGTAGTTCTAAGTTCAAGGTGACTGATGACCTCAGAAGTTAAGTCCCATAGTGCTCAGAGCCATTTGAACCGTTTTATCTGTGCGGTGTGGCCCTGCACGGTGAGGTAGTTGGAGGGTATCTGTCGGCCGCTTCTGAAAGGAAGTGAGTGTTCTTAACCATGGGCTTTCTATGTTGCTAGCCGTGGCTTTTTACATCTCCTTGTGTTCTTATTTTGCTCTTTTCACTGTAGTTAAACGAGCATTTAACGTTTCAGTTTTTCAACTGGACGGTTTTGACATATGAAGCCTTGCTTGTTGCGGGTCACGCAATTTAATTTGGAGAAGCTTGAGTGTCCCCATCACCCATTCCCGTATCAGGGCTTAAATGATTAACTGACGGGTGAATATTTCATACTGGCTGGTACAAAGATTATTAGGACTGACTGTAGATTTCTTGTAGAGATACACCTGAAGATGTGATCTGAATCACGAAACCGGTAGTGTTCCTGTACACATACAGCAGAAAATGGTTTATTTTAGAAACATCCTTAAACCTAGGTCTGCCCAAAAAATACAACCGGAAATGGAAACTGTTGTAGAACACATAAACTCTTAAAGTGATGAAAATAAATTCTACGCTAAAAGCCCATGTTAAGAGAACTTCACAGTGAACTAACTGAAAGCGTGCTGAGAACGTAAGTAAAGCGAGCGATACAATGAAAATCCATTGTCACTACATATATCAGAACAGTACGGAGGTTTCAAGAGGTCTAACTGAAATATACTATCGGCAGTTTATATCTGAGCACAGAGAACTCCAGGAACCTTGAACGAACCCTCACCGAGGACGTTCAGGCGGGAATAATTTCGTAAAGTGTTAAAATACACAGGCACTGCACATTCTTGAACAATATAGGAGACGGGAATTGCACACTGATGAAGCAAAACATGGCAACCGCTGTCCACCGCGAGACTAAATGTCTGCTGGTGGCATTGTGAGCAAGTGACGCGCTAAGGAAAGTATATAGGCAGAGACGAATGAGGAATAATTCAAGCGACGATACGGGTCGCAATTGGGGAAATCCGCTAATATAACTTTGACAAAGGGTAGAATGTTATGACCCGCCGCCTGGGAACGAACATTTCGGAAGCGGTGAAGCTTGTCGCGTGTTCGTGTACTACTATTGTGAGCGGCTGTGGAAAGCGGTTGGAGAACGGTGAAACCACGAATAGGCGACAAGATGTTGGACGTCCAGAGGGAGGAGAGGCGATGGTTGGCCACTTTGTATAGGAGGATAGCCGCCGACTCGTGGCAAAATCAAACGACGGAGTACAATGATGGTGCATCAAAAGGGTTTCGGAGCACGCCCTTCATTTCACATAGTTGAACGTGCTTCTCTGCAGCAGACGATATACGTGTGTCGTCACGTTGATCCAACGACAGCGTCAATTACGATTCGAGTGGACACTATTGGGTCTTTGAAACTGACTTGTAGATCAATGGAAATATGTTGCCTTCTCGGATGAATCGCGTTTCTTGCTACTCCAGCGCTATGGTTGTGTTCAGTACGATGTCACCCAAGCGAACAGCTGCTCAAAATATGCAGCACGCCATCAGTATTATGCTTTGGAAGACATGGAGGACATTCACCTGAACTTCTGTAGGACATGAAGTAGTAATCATAGGCACCATGACAGCGGTTAACTATTTGAACGCTGCTGTACACAACCTACATCGTTTCACACTTGATGTCTTAGCCGACGTCGATGGCAGCTGTCAGCACGGTGACTGTCCGTTTCGCAAGGCCAGAGTCACGTTGGTCTGGTTTCAAGAGCATAATAGTGAAATCACGAGGATGTCTTCGCCACCAAATTCGTCTTCTCTGGAACACGTCTGGTGTGCTACGGGAATTGCATAGTGATTGAGGGCCACATACCTTCGGAAACCTAGAAAGGACTTGTCGAAGCCATGACAGGCAGCAGCAGCTGATGTGCTACGTTCCATAGATCTATCAACAGATTAGTCAGTAGATGGGCATAATGGTTTTGGGTCTTCGGTTTAATATCCTTATACAAGACGGGAATTAATTAGTTTTGTTCAACCAATAATACACTCAGAAAAAACGAAGCACAATGAAGGAGTTATCCGAATTGGAGGGAATCCGATAGATGTGATTCACATTTAACCACAAACAAATCATTAAAGGTTCAGAAAAAACTGAATGATTTATTCAGGAAAAAGAGTTTCACAAAGTCAGCAAGTGAATAACGCGTTGGTTAACCTGTGGTCCTTATCCAAGCAGTTATTCGGCGTGTCACTGGCTGATAGTTCTTGGATGTCCTCCTGAGGGATTTTGTTGTTGTTGTGGTCTTCAGTCTGCTTTGATGCAGCTCTCCATGCTACTCTATCCTGTGCAAGGTTCTTCATCTCCCAGTACCCACTGCAACCCACACCCTTCTGAATCTGTTTAGTGTATTCATCTCTTCCTCTCTCTCTACGATTTTTACCCTCCACACTGCCCTCCAATACTAAATTGGTGATCCCTTGATGCCTCAGAACATGTCCTACCAACCGATCCCTTCTTCTAGTTAAGTTGTGCCACTAACTCCTCTTCTCCCCAATTCTATTCAATACCTCCTCATCAGTTATGTGATCTACCCATCTAATCTTCAGCATTCTTCTGTAGCACCACATTTCGAAAGCTTCTATTCTCTTCTTGTCCAAACTATTACCAATTACAGCGTCAGATCTTCAAAATCGCGAGATGGTTGAAGGTCCCTGGCCTTAATGGTCCAAACATTCTCCACTGGGGTGAGGTTCGGTGACCTTACTGGGGAAGGTATGGTTTGACAAGCATAAAGACAAGCAGTTCAAACACTCGCGGTGTGCAGGTGGGCACTACGTTCCTGAAATTTAAGCCCACGATAGTTTGCCGTGAATGATAACAAATCGGGGTGTAGAATATCACCAACGTCCCGCTGTGCTGCAATGGTACAACGAATGAAAACCAAAAGGGTCCTTCTATGAAATGAAATGACACTCCAAACCATGACTCCTGGTTGTCGGGCCGTATGGAGGGCGACAGTCAGTTTGGTATCCCACCACTGTCCGGGGCGTCTACAGACACGTCTTCGGCCTGGAATCTAATTGTCTGGAGTAGAACTGTCTTCAGTGCTAAGTCCCTCTTCGAACTGAACCCGATGGCCAGCGAAGACGTGTCTGGGGAAGCTTCCAACAACGGTGGGATACGAACCTGACTGCCTTCCGCCATAAGGCTTGACAACCAGGGGTGATGGTCTGGTGTGCCATTTCTTTTCACAGTAGGATCCCTTTGGTTCTCATTCGCGCCACCTTTACACCACAGCGATTCGTCGACGATGTTCTACGCCGTGTTTTGTTCCTCTTCGCGGCAAACCATCATGGGTTTACATTTCAGCAAGATACTGCCCACCCGCATACGCCGAAAGTTTCTGCTGCATCCCTTTTGCTTGCCACGCCCTGCCTAGGCCAGCATTGTCACCAGATCTCTGCCTAGGCAACCATCTCGGGATATTGTCGATGTAATGCGGAAACTGGGCAGAATTTGGCGCGAAACCAGTCTACCAGTCAATGCCGTGTATCTGTTTGCATAAGGGCAAGAGGTCGACTAACGCGTTATTGACGTGCTCAATTTCTGGAAATCTTAGTCTTTAATGAATCATCCAGTTTTTCTAAAATTTTAATCATTTGTTTCGTCTGTACATGCGCCTCACATTCATCAACTTTTTTTTCGTTAGAGTGTAGTACAATCTTTAAATGGCCACGTATTCTATGAGCAGACTCTTAGGCACTCACTTTGCCCTCCGCGAGTTGATAAAACCCGCAAGAAACATCCAGAATCCAAAATATTATGAAACTGCCTGACAGATTAAAACTGTGTGCCCGACCTAGACAAGAACTCGGGACCTTTGCCTTTCGTGGGCAAGTGCTCTACCATCTGAGCTACCCAAGCACGACTCGCGCCCTGTCCTCACAGCTTCACATCTGCCAGTACGTCGTCTCCTATTTTCCAAACTTCACAGAAGTTCTCCTGCGAACCTTGCAGAACTAGCATTCCTGAAAGAAAGGATGCAGCACAGTTGTAACACAGTTTTAATCGGCCAGGTAGTTTCATATCAGCGCACACTCCGCTGCAGAGTGAAAATCTCAGTCTCCAAAATATTATATTTGAATTTTTTCACTCACATACTTAACACTTGTTAGTGGTGTCGGACGTGTGCATGTGGTTTTCATGAGTCTTCATTTATGAGTATTTCTGTAAATAAAATTTTTCTACATGAATTTTTACTTTATCATCAAACACACGCTAATTAGACTCTGAAGACTAAAATTTAAAATATTATCGATTAATAAAAAACTTTGATGTTTTGTGCGTATGTGGTGTATGTTTTACATGTATAAAAGGAAGAAGAGAAAGAAACGATAGTACTTTTAATATGAGTGGTGTCGGGGCAAGTGGAGATATTACACCTTGCTGCATTTCAAAGTGTGCGTGCGCCACAGGTTTTTGATGACCGCCATGAGACGTGGAGCGCAGTTGTCGCAACAGAATCGGACTAATTCTTGGAGACATATATAGCAGTTCACTTATGTCGCTGTCTTATGAACAGGAGTTATTATTTACATTTTATGCATCAATCAGTGTAATAAATTTGTTTCGTAATGGAATAAATACAGTAGGTAATGATATTACCTTGAGGATCCCAAATTTTTAAAGGAAACCCTTAATAAATATCCCGTTAGTACAGTGTTGTGAAGTCTACGCGTTTATACATATTTCGGTATTGCAGCATGTAATACATAAGGAATAATGGTTCACGAAACAAACACTTAGAGTTATAAATTATTTACGATATGCTCCTTTCTTTCGTCAATGCATTTTATCCAAACAAGTGTGCGCCAATTTATGGAAAAAGATTGCTAAATATCCATCTACTTGTGGGTGTCGTTAAGTCTTCATTTGACTTCAGTCGTTTTCGCGTGATCTGCTCATCAACATTCAACAACCTTGACTCCTATCTGACACAGAGATTTCTCATTGATAATGCGTCGCATTTTTTCATACAGTATAACTGTGGTGTTAGGTATTACAACCTTTCTATTGCTGAATCACTCAGTACCATATTATAAACTTAATCGATGTGCAGTTTTAGGGCGCTTTTCACTTGAATCATGTTCAGATATGCACTTCACTGCTGATAAGGATATGCAAGTCACTACTGACCAAGATACACATCACTTGTTCCTTAACAGTTGCAAATGTAGGCGATGGCTCTTCATAAGCGACTGCCAACTTTTGATGAATTTGTATTGGTGATAAACAAATAACTAAATGACCGCACGGTAGTCCTCAGTTAAAACTGACAACTGAAGTGCATCATACGTCGAAACTTTTGCGACAGTGATTTCATTCATGTCGTAAAGCTACCTCAGCGCTATAATTACGGTGGCAGCTTGAACTAACGAGTGTAAACAACAGATGTGCAATTTACCAGTTAGTTATTAGCAGGCTTTAGTGGACAATATAAAACAACATTTGTAAATTAAATGTTCGAGAAATTCTCCAGAATGTTCTGAAGAAGAGAAAATTGTGTCAAAAGTTTGCCACTCATACTATGACTAGTGAACAAAAACAAAAACGCATGGTCACCTGCCGCGACTTAATTGAAATGCAAAACGCGGACAGTTCATATCATGTAAATGTTATCAATGGCGACAAAACTTGGTGTTATCAGAACGACAGAGTAAAGGAATCCTCAGGAAGGGTCAACACCCTGACGTTAAAACCGATGGTCAAGCCAATGTGACGCGTAAGTTGAACAATATCCCACAGACGGACTTTATGACATTTTGACGTGGTTGTAGGAACATTCTGTGCATTGTGTTGACGTACGGGGAGACTATGTAAAACAACTGAAGCATTAGAACCACCAACTTAACGTTTCTGTGATTTTTATCAGATGAGTCTTGGAAGATTTGGACTGACGTGGTAAGTTATTATATAACAAGTACCAAGAGAGAATAAAAAAACTTCTCTGATGCCTACGCTATCTCTGTCACATCCCAAAAGATGTTCTAATTGCTCTGTATATCGATATAAATGCATTTTTTTATTTAATCATATGGCTAGGGACCCCCGCTGGGCAGGCCTGTCACCATGTGCCGGTCTTTAAATTTGGCGCCACTTCGGCGACCTGCAGTCGATGAGGATGATAGGATGATGATGAGGACAGCACAACACCCAGTCCCTGGGCGGAGAAAATTCCCCGACCCACCTGGGACTCGAACCCGGGCCCAAAGAATTGACAATCCGTCACGCTGACCTTTTTTTTTTTTACTCATTTTGTTCGATATAGTTCGTTGCGTTTGGTCTGGGCGGACATCACAAGACATCCGTTCAAACTGATGGTTGGTTCCTTTTTTTTATTACAGGGAGTACGCAGCCCTCTGACTGAACACGCTCGCTGAGCTACCGTGCCGGCATCATTCAGCTACCGTGGGCGGACTTATAAATGCATGAAATAATGGAAGTGATATTTAAATCGCTATGTAGCTGTTTAAATTCCATTAATGGTAGTAGGCAACAATCTCGCACATTTCATCCGTATTTATCGTAATGCGATTAGGTATTTTCCCTGTTTTATATCAGCGCCAAATTGTGTCGAAATTTGAGCGTATGCTTTCGCTGCCTGAGTTAATATGCAGAAAAGTATTTCATTACCACGTTGTTGTAACACCAAAATAATTTTATTAAAATGTGGCGCTATTCATTGACTTATTACAAGGTGCGTTCGTCAGTCATAAATATATGGGATGACACGATAATTGTCAGGTGCGGAGCTACACTCATTCCCTGAGTAAGGGACCACTTTGAGTTTTTGATTGGTAATTTGGCAATGAAATACCGTAAACTGTAAAAATCATGTGTAGAAGTAACCACCTGGAGTGACCTATGTTGGAATGACCACGTCAGTCTGACTGTAGAGAAATCGGATGCCAGGCTGAGATTCACTGGTAGAATCCTAAGGCAATTATTCCATCCACGAAACGTATGACTTACAAAACACTTGTTTTTGAGACAGATTTTTTAAAATTATTGTTCACTATTATGGAGCCATTAGAAATTTAGGTTAACAGAAGAAATAGAAAGAAATAGAGAAGATTCAATGAAGACGGGCCACGCTTTGTCACGGGAGCGTTACGAAGATGTTGAACGAACTCCAATGGTAGAAACTACAGGAGAGGCTCTGCCCATTACGTAGAGGTTTTACTGTTGAAACTACTATCGCGTTATTCCAAGAAGCGTCAGAAAACGTATTGCTTGTTTCAATACACGTCTCGTGAAATAATCACGACTAGAAAATCTAAGATGTTGGAGCTCATGCAGACGTTGTTGGACAGACGTTCTTCCCATGCAGCCTCTGCAAATGGAACAGATACAGTAACAACATTTTTTTACTCAGTATTATGTGCTGGAATTAGGCAACGGTCTTGCCGCAGTGGATACACCGGTTCCCGTCAGATCATCGAAGTTAAGCGCTGTCGGGCGTGGCCGACACTTGGATGGTGACCATCCGGGCCGCCATGTGCTGTTGCCATTTTTCGGGGTGCACTCAACCTCGTGATGCCAATTGAGGAGCTACTCGACCGAATAGTAGCGGTTTCGGTCAAAGAAAACCATCATAACTATCGGGAGAACGGTGTGTTGACAACACGCTCCTCCATATCCGCATCCTCAGCTGAGGATGACATGGCGGTTGGATGGCCCTGATGGGCCACTTGTGGCCTGAAGACGGAGTGCTACTATGTGCTAAAATTACCTTCTTGTAAGGATGCAATCCCAGTGACTTCTATGCAACCTAGATGTAGAAGCCTGGACTCTGGGTTCAGAACTGCATCGTGTCTGCAGATTCATGTGCTTTACATCGTCCACCACATTGTAATTCGGCAAAAAAGATTTACATCGGTCATTACGTGACAAAGAATTACAGACTGATCTCTTGTTTTGAACGTTATGTCCACATGTGAGGTAACAGCCTGATGTGGAAGCGGAAATTTTCTTTTCGTGTTCTCGTGACATTCCTAGCTGTCGTGTTGCAGTCTGGCAAGAAACGAAATATGAGCATCTATGTCAGGCATGATCAGGTAGCTGAAGTTCAACATTCAGGTAGTACAGAGATCACTGTACAATACGCTTTACATACGGTCTTTGGATCGATTATGCGCACGCAAGAAAGTACAACCACAGTCTAACATAACAGTCGCGACACTCACTGCTGTAAAAGTTGTTGCCGTTTGACAGATGGAGCGAAACTAGCGCTCCAAGCGGCAGGTATGGTGAACGTCAGACGCGTCGTAAGCATAATGTTTGTTTGCATACATTTCCTACGTAATTTCCGAATTATTCATGTTATTTTCTTGCCTCCAAGAGTTTGTGTAGTATCAGAAGGCATATACGTTTCTAAAAATGATTCTAAAATATGCGCAAGTGTGGACAAAAAGCATGAATAGAGTGGCAAGCTACAACACATTCGTAAAGAAACACCTGTGACATTGGACAGAATTTCAGCTTACGACGTTGATATCAAAAGAATATAAACACATAGATTCACATGTAAGAAGCACAGACATGTACCTCTACATGCAAAAGCGATCGACAGCTCGTTTATCGTTGTGTAGGCTTACTGTGTTTGTCATTGTCGCCTGTTACCACAAGTATGACCTTCATCTTTATATTATTCTAAGTGGGACAAGCAACTGCCAAATAGTGGGAGACATATGCTGAAAACATTAAATGAGCTGATTACATTAATTTCACGAAAAACCAAATATTTGAATAATTTTCAAGCAATCTATCTGTAGGCACTTTCCTTGTCCCGTAATAGTTTCGCTTCTGCACATTCTGACACTTCACACGCTTTTGTAAGACACAAATGCTACACTTAATTTAACCACTTCATCGTCAAAGCAGATCTGTGTTCATGATTCACACGAATCTGGCACTGATACATGGAGAGTCGAACTGGCTGCTTCTGTGTCGTAGGATTGTTTTACAGCTTTAGATTGACTGTAGAATCTTTGTGGCAGTTTCTTCTTCATCGTCAGTTGACGGGGCTTATTTTGAATGTCAAACAGCGTGGGTACTGCATCCCAAACGAGTTTGTTATTGCCTGCGTTCATGAACTGGTTTTGTTCGAAATGTAGCGAACAAAACCTAGTACTATTATACAGGTAAACTGGGTCTTTCTTCATAAGGTCTTCTCGTCTGCTATTAACTATCCATTTTCTGCTCCCAAAACGAAACATTCATCATTTATACACATATAGTTTGCAAGTGAATCCTGACAATACACTTTAGTAACATGAGGGTATATACCTCCCAGGATCCTAAGGAAACCTAAAAAAGACAGCTGCGGTGTCTTCTTCCTGTTGGTGCTGCAATTTATTGCGCTACAAACGCTCCCGATGGTAAAAACCATTGTATAAATCAAAATAAACAATCACTATTCGCTTTTGTGATTTCCCTAAATCACTCCAGGCAAATGCCGGGATGGTTCCTATGAAAGGGCACGGCCGACTTCCTTCCCCATCCTTCCCTAATCCGATGAGACCGATGACCACGCTGTCTGGTCTCCTTCCCCAAACCAACCAACCAACCACTATTCGCTTTCACGATCGCGCCGAACTCACAGTTCAACCTACCGGCCGCTTGGGGCGCTGCTGGCGCTGTAGGCAACAAAATAGAGGCGAAGTGTCGCGACTGTTATGTTAGACTGTGGTACAACTGCAATTGTTGTGGAGCGGCCGGGCTTGGAGGCAGTAGCGTTCTGGCAGAGCTGATAGTCGGTCATAGGAAGCAGTACCGTACAGGCAGAGCTGAGAATATGTCGTGCATACGGTTATTGTGCACAGTTTGTCTGAAGTATTCCTTAATTGTATCTGTTAATACAAATGGTAGTGTGCTTAACGAAATAAATCTTGTATAGTAAAAGTCGCGAATTCCAAGAGTATATCACCCAGCATTACTTACAGTGATGAGTAAAGTTTACATTAACAGAGCAGCATTTCCAATCTAAATGAATTAAATGCAGGCCACTCATTGGCAAAAAACGAGTGTGTTTGGTGCGCAGAATCGGGGAGTGGCGCTACATACGGCGCCGCGTGTTAGAACTTCGATTCCAACTCAACTTTGCTTACGAAGGACAAGAGATCTGCAACGATTCAGCACAGCAGCACTTCGAGTGGAATTAGATACAGTGTTGTGTAGAAATACCTGAGAAAGAAACAGTATCAGTGTTAATAACATTTAATCGTGTGGAAGAACTTCTTTAATTTCACGTGTTCATTAACATAAAACAAACAGTGACTGTTGATAACATCGTTAACATGGCAAACACAAAGCAGAACGATAGTGTTGTAAATGAGGAAGGATAGTTTAACGGTTCAGTAAACGGAGAACAGAGTAGTTTGCTAGAAAATACCACAGCCGAGTTAACACAAGAGAGCGGCATTTTTAGCCTTGATCTGCCCAAGCCTACTTCAATGCCGTTAGCTACTCAACAAATGGGAACCGCTATAGTTAGTACAGACCTCTTTACTCAGTTATTAGGAAAAATTGAATTAATTATGGATGACAAAGCAAAGAATCACAAAGGCAATTAGAATCTATTTTGGGAACAAAAAAAAAAAAGTGAGAAAGGAAAACAAAAAAAAAAACAAAAAAAATCAGGAGGAAGTCTAAACTAAATTGAACACTTTAACAGGTACTATTAATAATTTGCGAACCGAACTTGCGAGGAAGTTCGATGAAACACATCATCAACTCAAAGAGGAATATGAAGTCAAATACGAAGAAATCGAAACGGAAATCCAAGAATTTCAGACACAAGCCGATAAAAAATGCAGTCAAATAACCGAAGTGGCCAGTAAAGCTCATGATAAAATATGGGAGCAAAATGACGAAATCAATAAAATCAAGAATACGAGCGAGAACGACAAAGAATCGATGAGTATAATGGTTAACGGCGTACATGTGCAGTGCACTGAGTTGAACAATGAAGTAGACAAACTCCGTGACATAATTACTGGCAGTGGCGTAAAGTCGATCGCAGTAAGTAAACAGAATTTGTGTAAGGAAATTAATGCTGTGTTACGCGAAGCAGATGGCAACAATGTTGGCGGGACGCATGTAATTCTTGGCAATGGATTGAGCGCCCTAAATTTCCACAACTATGATCCGAAACAAGATATTCATGCTGTTGCCTTCATTAATAAATTTAAACACGCATTTCCGAAGTGCATCAGTTACATGAAAGGGAAGTGCATGCGTGGGGTATCAGAGAGTTAGAAAATCACCACAAGTATAAAAAATTTGAGTCAGCGTTTTTAAATAAATACTGGTCTAAAGGGAAGCAGCGGGACACTAAATCAAAAATTTTTAGTCCCCTCATCATGCAAGACATCAGGGTATCACGCGAGAGCATATGCAGAAGTACTGGAACGATAACTCATAATTAGACGATTCGGTCAAGGAAGAAGAGGGATAATGCATAATTGGACGACTCGGTCAAGGAAAAAGAGTCGAAGCTGATTTTCGTATATTGAGCGACTTGCGAGCCGGTGATGAGGATGAAATGATGATGAGGACAACACAACACCCAGTCCACGAGCGGAGAAAATCTCCTACCCGGCCGGGAATCGATTCCGGGCCCGCTTGCATGGGAGGCGAGAACGTTATCACCCAGCTAAGCAAGCGGACTTTGTACAGAAATTATCGTTCGCAGTTCGAGGGAAGGTAGCGCTTTCGTCGCAATTAAAAATAAACAAGTGTGATTGTTAACTGATCCCATTGAAGCACTTAACACGGATCGAGAACAGCGAGAACGTAACAACAGTCATTTTCAGAGTCGAAATAATGGCTTGGTGCGAGGGGAATTCCAAGAGCACGGACGACCAAGCAGATTTGATCTCCGAGATGACCGGAGGCTTGAAGAAATAATTATGACACAAGGTTCAGAAAGTACGATGAATGCCATTCAGTGTGAACACGTTGATGCGGTAGAAGAGAATTTTTATCGGGAAGAGGAAGAAACAGAAAAAGAAATCTGAGTGCTTTTGTTGAAATCGAAACTTGTGGTATAATTTTAGATGCTCTAATAGATTGAGCGAGTGAAACGAGCGCTATTTCTGAAAGGTTATTTACACAGTTAAGTGACAGGATTGCTTTCCCGATGTTCCATGTTAATGGCGTACGTATTCCAGGGCAGTTGATAATAAAAGCAAACCAATTAAAGGACAGGCCTTATTGAAATTTCAGGTGCTCTCAATGTTTTTACTCCTCGGAATAGAGTGGCTAATTGAAATGAAGTGTAGTGTTTATATTGAGGAAAGTTGTATGTGGATTCAAAAATGGCTCTGAGCACTATGCACACTGAGGTCATCAGTCCCCTAGAACTCAGAACTACTTAAACCTAACTAACCTAACGCCATCACAAACATTCATGCCCCAGGTAGGATTCTAACCTGCGACCGTAACGGTCGCGCGGTTCCAGACTGTAGCGCCTAGAACCGCTCGGGCACCCCGGCCGGCTGTACGTGGATTAATACGAACAATGGAGTTAAGACGTTTCTGTTTAAAGGATTAATAATTGAAGATGTTACAGCGCTGCTTGCGTCATGATAAGGTCATTGCGTTTTCGAGGAGAAAATGAAATGGTAAATGTTAATAATTCTGAGAACAGCGTTGAACTGCAGGAGAAGAATGATGATGATAACGCTCTAAGTAGTCGGCAAATCAAGATTCGATCGTTAATAAAATTGTTTGAAACGAAGCAAGAAGAACTGTCTGAAGTGCTGAAATTTTATGCCGACTTATTTTCAAAATTACCTGGATTAATTAAAGGATAGAATTAAAGTGAGAGGCCATGAGCCGTTCCGCAGCAAATCACATGCAGTAACATTAGCCAGGTGGGAAGCCGTTCATAGAGAAATCACGAGAATGCTGAATAACCAAATAATCCAGTGCTCTCTTCTAGCAGTTATTGGCAGCTACTCTTAGACGATAGAAAATTTTGCTGTATTCCTGTACAACGGAAAATGCTACCAGTTTCAGACGATACCGTTCCGTTTGTCCAAATCTTCAGCACATTTATGCGATCGCTTGATAAAGTGTTGGGAGAAGGTTTATTGAAGCATTGGACGAACTACGTTGATGACATTTTAATTAGTTCTGACACCTGGGAAGAACATCTGGATATACTTTGTCGAGTACTTGACGCTTTTAGAAAAGCTGGAGTTACCATTAACTTGCAAAAATCAGAATTTTCCAAAACACAGATTAAGTTTCTTAGTCTTGGACACAGCGAGGAATTTTCCGCTACCGAAATGCCGCGAGCAGCTGAAATCTTTAATCAATTACTGTAATTTCTATCACCGTTTCCTGCCAATATTTTATTTATCTTCTCCAGTCTTAATGTAACTATTAAAGAAAGATACAATTGGGGATTGGGTTAAGGAACAACAAGACGCGTTCGGATTAAAAAAGTAAAAAACAACTATATGAAGCACCAATACTGCACCACCCTGATCTAAATAAGAAACATTCAAGCGATTATGCTGTAGGCGCAGGATTATATCAGCTAATAGAAATTAACCGAGTAATTGTCAGACAAATGCATTCGCGAGCAGTGCGCTCACTAATTGTGAGTGAAAATATTCTTTTATCGAAAAACAAGCACTCCCTGTCGCGTGGAGTTTTGAAAAGCTTCCCGTTTACTTGTTTGGAAGACACACAGTGGTAGTGACAGATCATGAAGCGTTGTCGTTTTTACTTAATTGCAAATTGATACGCGGCAGGCACACTGACAGGGCGTTGGCTCTTCATCAGTACAGCACGTACCAGGAACCCAAAAGACTGTACCGGATACGCTGTCAGGGTTAGCTGAAGGACTTGAATTTGTTAATTTTGCAAACCCGGGGCAGAAAAACGCTAAGATCCATTTTATGTAGGTACTGGAAGGTGAACGTTCCACACGGAAAATACTCTGAAAAACAAAACATGAACAGGACGACGACGAAACACTTAAAATAGTGAAGGAGAAATATCATGGTCTGAATGCTGGAGGTGGCGATAAAATGCGTCAGTATTATTTAAAACAGGATGGAATCTTATACCAACTGAAAAATGTTAACTCAGATGAACGGAGGTTGTGCATACCTACACATGTTTTAGACGATGTGTGGATGTGAGCTATGTTCATTTTGGACCGCGTAAGTGCATGTTGAAGTTGCAGCAAAATGTTGTTTTCGACAATATGGCTAGGGAAGTCCGCTCAATACTGAAGTCTTGCGAATTGTGGCAGAAAACTAAAGTATCTGCTGTGCAGCATAAAGGATTTATGCAGAGTATAATACCTCAAAACGAAGAAAGCGTAGCCCTTGACCTCTGCGGACTCCTGCATCGATCTAAAGGTAATTTCACTTTTTTTCAAAATTTGTGCACCTTTGCCAGCTGAGAAAAGCCAACAGCAAAATTATAACCAAGAAACTGAGAGAAGAATGCTTTGTGAGTACAGTTCAACTGGAGTGCATTCTATCTGAAAAAGGCCGATAATTCAGTTCAGCCCGCCGTGGTGGCCGAGTGGTTCTAGGCGCTTCAGTCTGGAACCGCGTGACCACTACGGTCGCAGGTTCGAATCCTGCCTAGGACATGGATGAGTGTGATGTCCTTAGGTTAGTTACGTTTGGGTAGTTCTAAGTTCTAGACAACTGATGACCTCAGCTGTTAAGTCCCATAGCGAAAAAAAAGAAAAAGAATCCAAAATTCCGTTCATATATGTGGAATGATTTTAAGCATGATGAGAGGATTCGACACGTTGCTATAGCAGCCGATAAGCCCGCTTCCAACACTTCTGACCGCCCTATGTGGGAGTTGGGACGTTTGTTCCGTGCCTATTGCGGCAAGAAACACGCTAAATGGATTGATCGACTAACTGATTCTGGAACTGTGATGAACAGCTTAGGTCATGATTCAAAGGGATGACCCCCACGTACTGTTCTCTTCGGCAAGAAGCCGGACGGTATACTCAATGAATGCACTAAATTTCCGCAAGAAGATGACATCACGCAAGAAGATAGTTTGAATACCGCATTTGAGACAATGAAGAAGCGATGAGAATAAAAGGAGTTAGGGCATGACAAAATCGTAAGGACTATCTCCTTTAAAGTCGGTGACTTGATACTTACCCGAATGAACAAGTATAAACGACAAAAGAAACAAGTTTCACCATTATTATCATGGGGCATTTATAATCAGAAAACTAGTACTTCCGAATTCAGTGAAAATGGAAAGGATAAAATCTGGACAGTACCACAGTCTTCAACACGTCAAAAACATAAAAATGTACCATCAGTGAGAAACATTGCAAAGATGAAATTTTGTGAACAGTGTTATTGAGTTTATAAATGACAGTAGAGCCAATAATAAAAATGGATATTAGTTGGTAGCTATTGTGAGCTACGATTAAGAGACTGGAGTAGTTAGCTGCAGTGAATTAAGTTAAACCAAATATTAATGTCATGCACTGTTATATAGGATCTTCTGAGACCGTGGTTGTGTACAAAATATAGGTTGACTGTGGAACTGTGGTAAAACTTCCTAGTATGTGAGTGACGCTCAGATTAAGTGCATACATATACAAAAAATAAGTCTGAAGATGACCTTGTCTCTTCTAAACCGGCAATAGCACTATTTCAATAAACAGATAACAGTGTAAAATTTGGCTGGTTCTGTTATTTTCTATGTAAGGTTCACCCTATAGTAATTTCGTTCCCTGTTCCAATCACAAACAGAATACGGGAGAAACGACTATCTATATGCTTCCATACGATCCCCAATTTCTCGTATCTTAACTTCGTTGTCCTTCTGTGGAGTATATGTCAGAGGAACATTATGTAGTCACCTATATAACAGTGCATGACATTAATATTTGGTTTAACTTAATTCACTGCAGCTAACTACTCCAGTCTCTTAATCGTAGCTCACAATAGCTACCAACTAATATCCATTTTTGTTATTGTGCTACCCTAAAGAAAGCTGCAGCAGCAGACGATGTTGAGGTCACGTGCTGCAAGTGTTTCTTCAGTAGTGGCAGCTGGGAAGGCTAGGCGATGCGCGCGCAGCTTCTGTGTTATTACACACTGCTGTAAGAACGTTTTTCGAGTTCACATGTGTCGTCTACATGCGAGAGCTGTTAAGATACGAGTAGCTAGCTGTCCCAAGGACGAAGCCCATATTTCACGTGTCTAGTACTGCTGGCTAAGCATGATGTTGGCACGCTGTCCGGAAGAAAGGCACTTGTCAGCGCATGGAACCATGGGTGATGAAGATCACCCCTCATTTGTTTATCTGTTGAACGACCGCGCGCACAGTGTTTTGGCAAAGGTAGACGCATATTCGTCATTCCAGCTGCTGAAACGGTAACGACGGAGTCTTCTTTCCCTTGCAGTGTGGATGTCACAGCTCCTGTTCATCGACATACAACATAACAGCGTGTGATTTACAACATATCATGTAGTAATGTGACTAAAGCAGAGTACCAGCGTATATTTTTACTGTGATTATTTGTCCCCAGTGGCAAGAGCAATTATGTGTGATGATCTACTCAACATATAGGGAGGGACCGAAAGCAGATTATCACCAATTATGCACAGTACAGTGGCAGTGTATTCTCAGATATTTGTAGTGTAAGGACATTGTATCCTCAAACATATATTGATGCAAATATTGGATACCAGTAACAAGGTATATCAGGCTGTCAACACTATGGTGAACGTAAATAACCTGTACGCTGGGTGCCAAAGTAGTTCATTGCTCTGACCACTTTCTGATTAAATCAGGGATAGTTATAAGTAGATAGCAAAATCAAAACATTTCCATACATATCCTGTTTATTTGTGTAGTGGTAGATGGTTCAAATGGCTCTGAGCACTATGGGTCTTAACATCTGAAATCATCAGTCCCCTATAACTTCGAACTACTTAAATCTAACTAACCTAAGGACATCATACACATCCATGCCCGAGGCAGGATTCGAACCAGCGGCCGTAGAGGTCGCGCGATTCCAGACTGAAGCGACTAGAACCGCTAGACCACACCGGCCGGCTGTAAAGGTAGACTAGCCAGCGGGTGTGTTGGATCTTCCATCGAGCTACAGACCCCCTTGAAGATGTCTCCCGCAGACGGGGACGAAACGTTGGGAATTGAGACAAAATTCATCAACCGACCACGGCATAACATCCCGGATAATCATAATGGACAAGACTATAATTTACATTTTCTATGCCACTGAATTTTAATAATTTACCCAAATTATGTCTTTGTTAACGAGAACTAAAGATTTTGCATAATTAAATGATGAGGCCGATTGCAGTGCGTTACTATGGACAGTGAAGTCAAACATATAGGCCCTTTTTGGCATTTTGTTTCATTTACATAGCATTCAGCCATCAGATGGACTCTAATCAGACACACAGACAATCCAGAATATTCTTTTCATGAGTTATTGTTTTTTATGTCGTAAAGTTCATACGTCTACACTGTGCATTCTTATTGCTTTGTAAGTCTGGTGATACTTTAGCCTCTTACTAAAGTATCTGTGTCTGTTCGTACAGTTAGTTAACTTTTCATAAGACATGTAACACCTACCTTCTTGTCTGCTTTCTTTTGACTTTAATATTGAAATTGCATTTTCTATTTTATTTGTAAATATTATAGTCTTGTTTTGGTGAGGTTATGTAAAGGTACAGTATCCTTTACATGTGATCTTTGGATCGATTATGTGCAGTCGTCAGTGAGTACACTTGTAATTTTTGTGGAGTGACTGAGCTTGGAGGCAGTATAGTACAGGCAGAGCTGATAGTCAATGAAAACAGTACTGTACAGGCAGTCACTGATAGTTAGTCATGCATATGATTATTCTGTAATGGCACACAGTTAGTCTGAAGAGTTATTTAATAGTGTTCATTTGTATCAATTCTCATATGTTTAAAAAGTAAATGTTGTGTAATAAAAACCAAAAACTGCTTATTTCAATAGTATATCATCCAGCATCACTTCCAATAATGAGTAAAGTTATAAGAAGGAAAGCAGAATTTCCATTTTAACCCAATTAACTACAGGCCCCCAGTCAACAAAAAGTAGTGTATTCGGTGCACAGACTTGGGGGAGTACCCTTGCATTCTCTAGAGTGAAACAGGTAATAATTTACGTTTTGATTGGTAAGTGTTTTAATTGGAAGTTGTATATGAAGGATGGGATTTGGAAATAGAGCTTCAAGCAATCGTAGCCTGGGGGAACTGAATCTTAATCAGTATCCTGTGATATGCAACATCTCACAGTGAACCAATTGCACAGCGGATACTTCCGTAAGTGCCTGGAATCCGAATATCAGGTGCATCTTTGGTCCTTTCTCTGACAATTTTTAAGATATTTTTCTCGCTTTTTACTAGTGACATCTTAAAATATAACGAAGTCACATCCAGCAGTATCGATAGTGGTAGCTCTGAAAGTCGGCTCTGGCATGTGCTTCGAACAAATCCCTTTTCTCCGGGTTCTCAAGTGACGTGGCGTCATGATTTCCGCCAAAAGAAGTTTGTGGACATGTTCTCTAAGTAATAAGGGTCTCCTGATATGCAATGAGAAGCAAATAAGTATATCGTGAGCAGTTAACTTCGGATCGTACACAGCTATGATACCAGGTAACGGGCTCAATGCAGACAGTGTTAAAGGCTAGCCGCTGTGCAGCTGGGTACATGAAAAAACTATTTTCCTTATACTCTGAAACAGTTTTCTACATCTACATCGATACTCCACAATACACCACACGCCCCTGGGCGGAGGGTACGCCATACCATCATTTTCTGCTATTTCGTCGAAAACTGACCTTCTGAGACCGTGGTTGTGTACAAAATATAGGTTGACTGTGGAACAGTGGTAAAACTTCCTAGTATGTGAGTGGCGCTCAGATTAAGTGCATACATATACAAAAAATGTCTGAAGATGACTTTGTCTCTTCTAAACCGGCAACAGCACTATTTCAATAAACAGATAACAGTGTAAAAGTTGGCTGGTTCTGTTATTTTCTATGTAAGGTTCACCCTATAGTAATTTCGTTCCCTGTTCCAGTCACAAACAGAATACGGGAGAAACGACTATCTATATGCTTCCATATGATCCCTAATTTATCGTATCTTAACTTCGTTGTCCTTCTGTGGAGTATATGTCAGAGGAACATTCTGCAGTCACCTTCAAATGCTAGTTCTCTAAATTTTCTCAACAGTGTTTCTCGAAAAGAATGTCGCCTTCCCTTCAGGGACTCCCATTTGAGTTCCCAAACCATCTCTGCAACACTTACGTGTCGTTCAAACCCACCGGTAACAAATATAGCAGCGCGCCTCTGAATTACTTCAATATGTTCCTTTAATTCGACCTGACACGGATCCCAAATAATTAACATGGGACCAGAACGTTCTCAGGTTCTCTGGCACATCTTTTGGTAAGGCGTATACTTCGTGCATAGATCTTTTCACAGATGCACTAATCTCTGCCAATCTTTGCTTATTGCCATTTGCACATTCTCTACAGAACCGAGAGTGCAACAGCCTCTGTCTCCTCATCTCGTTATTAAACAATGGTTGGTCTTTTCCGTCCTTAACCCACTTACTAGGCACAAAATTCCCCAGATCATGATTTACTATCTGCTTAACATTCGCCCATCGTTCCTCTACATCCATCTTACTGCAACTAAGTGTCATTAGTTCACCGTCCAAGTGAGATGCTAAAAACTGTTTATCTGCTCTGTCTAGCAGAAACACTCTCCTTACCTTCTTAATTGATTTATTAACTTTTGTAACGTTATGTGACTCTTCAAGCTTTCCCAGCAGATATGTTGTAACTTTAGTTGCTTAAATGGTTTCAAGATGACTAATCCATATTTCGATACTAATATGGTTGATAAGAATATTTGCAGCTACAAGTTCTACAATATTTCCATCGAGTGTGGGCTGCCGAACTAGCTCCTCAAGACACTTTTCATAAAATGTGTTCTTGAGTACTTCACATAACTTACTGTCTGTATCACCTGCAACGAATCCATAGACATGCCAGTCTATACACGGTAGGTTAAGTCACCTCCAACTAGTATTGCATGATCTAGGTATTTACTCACTACTGACCACGGACTTTCTTTATACACTCCTGGAAATGGAAAAAAGAACACATTGACACCGGTGTGTCAGACCCACCATACTTGCTCCGGACACTGCGAGAGGGCTGTACAAGCAATGATCACACGCACGGCACAGCGGACACACCAGGAACCGCGGTGTTGGCCGTCGAATGGCGCTAGCTGCGCAGCATTTGTGCACCGCCGCCGTCAGTGTCAGCCAGTTTGCCGTGGCATACGGAGCTCCATCGCAGTCTTTAACACTGGTAGCATGCCGCGACAGCGTGGACGTGAACCGTATGTGCAGTTGACGGACTTTGAGCGAGGGCGTATAGTGGGCATGCGGGAGGCCGGGTGGACGTATCGCCGAATTGCTCAACACGTGGGGCGTGAGGTCTCCACAGTACATCGATGTTGTCGCCAGTGGTCGGCGGAAGGTGCACGTGCCCGTCGACCTGGGACCGGACCGCAGCGACGCACGGATGCACGCCAAGACCGTAGGATCGTACGCAGTGCCGTAGGGGACCGCACCGCCACTTCCCAGCAAATTAGGGACACTGTTGCTCCTGGGGTATCGGCGAGGACCATTCGCAACCGTCTCCATGAAGCTGGGCTACGGTCCCGCACACCGTTAGGCCGTCTTCCGCTCACGCCCCAACATCGTGCAGCCCGCCTCCAGTGGTGTCGCGACAGGCGTGAATGGAGGGACGAATGGAGACGTGTCGTCTTCAGCGATGAGAGTCGCTTCTGCCTTGGTGCCAATGATGGTCGTATGCGTGTTTGGCGCCGTGCAGGTGAGCGCCACAATCAGGACTGCATACGACCGAGGCACACAGGGCCAACACCCGGCATCATGGTGTGGGGAGCGATCTCCTACACTGGCCGTACACCACTGGTGATCGTCGAGGGGACACTGAATAGTGCACGGTACATCCAAACCGTCATCGAACCCATCGTTCTACCATTCCTAGACCGGCAAGGGAACTTGCTGTTCCAACAGGACAATGCACGTCCGCATGTATCCCGTGCCACCCAACGTGCTCTAGAAGGTGTAAGTCAACTACCCTGGCCAGCAAGATCTCCGGATCTGTCCCCCATTGAGCATGTTTGGGACTGGATGAAGCGTCGTCTCACGCGGTCTGCACGTCCAGCACGAACGCTGGTCCAACTGAGGCGCCAGGTGGAAATGGCATGGCAAGCCGTTCCACAGGACTACATCCAGCATCTCTACGATCGTCTCGATGGGAGAATAGCAGCCTGCATTGCTGCGAAAGGTGGATATACACTGTACTAGTGCCGACATTGTGCATGCTCTGTTGCCTGTGTCTATGTGCCTGTGGTTCTGTCAGTGTGATCATGTGATGTATCTGACCCCAGGAATGTGTCAATAAAGTTTCCCCTTCCTGGGACAATGAATTCACGGTGTTCTTATTTCAATTTCCAGGAGTGTATGACTCTGGAACTCTCACAGCGGAATCGGGTGGCCAGATCTGTTATATGCAACCAGATAACTTCACAGTCACACTCAGCTTCATCCTCAATAATGTTTTTGTCAACTGCAATGAACACTGACCCTCCGATGACATCGAATCTGTCTTTCTGATATATGTTCCATGACTCGCTATATATCTCAGAGATTTCCACTTCAGGTTTCAGCCAGCATTTGGTCCCAAGAATAATTTGAGGACGAGAACTTTCGTGGAGGGCAGTACATTCGGGACCTTTGTTATGAATACTTCGAGCATTTACTGATAAAATATTGACATTCAAAGTGTCTTTCCACTGAAAATGGTCTCACTTTCCATGCTGCATATTGACTGGCGAGTGTTCATCACAGTACCTCTAAACAGCGCCTAGCAGAAAAAACCTCATGTGTACCCCACAGGTACTCCACTACTTCCTTTGTGTTGTGCACCTCTGGCCTATCAACGGATGTCCTACGATCAACAGCCGATAAGGCATATTTAGAAGTCTGCATATGAATCACACGAGTTGGCGAACCCTTTGGCTGAGACCCCCCATTCGGCTCCAAACCAAAGGACTCTGACCAACTCGGAGAACAACGAAGTTGCGAGCTCTGCTTGTGCCCCACATGTGGGGCTATCAGCCATCATCTCTTCTGCCAGGCACATGTATGAAATGGGCATGGCCTCAGAACTCATATGACAGGTGTCATTGGTGCCAACATCTGCCACAAATTGCAGACATGTACCCTGTACACTCAACAGCTGCATGCAGGGCTGTCTCCACACCTAGGATGAGGTCCCTTGGCAGATGTACTGAGTACACTTTGGCTTTCTTTCCAGCCCTGAACGCTATCTGCCTAAGGGGCTCCATAATGTGCCCAATGTTGAACTCCTGATAACTAGTAAAGCCCTCCCCAAATGTGCCTGCTTGCAGTCTTCTGAAGGATTGGACGCCTATACACTCAGTGGGTTAATGGGCAATCACCACATTGCCTCTATATCTCAAGTGATGTGAGTATGTTACCACCTGCCACTCACTTTGCTGGAGAGTGCATCCACTGTGTTAGGTGCACTAGGAGGTGTTCTGGTAGCAGAGTCCATCATCGAAACAAGCGACGCCTGAGATGTCCAATGTGATGTGCCAGATTTTTCACCTCTGCTACTCTCCAAGGGAGCAACCTGAAGGTGCGTGACTGTAGCAAAAACTGCATTCAGCTGTTCACGAACTGAGTCCAGCTCCTCCTGTGTGCCGGCCGGAGTGGCCGAGCGGTTCTAGGCGCTACAGTCTGGAACCGCGCGACCGCTACGATCGCAGGTTCGAATCCTGCCTCGGTCATGGATGTGCGTGATGTCCTTAGGTTAGTTAGGTTTAACTAGTTCTAAGTTCTAGGGGACTGATGACCTCAGAAGTTAAGTCCCATAGTGCTCAGAGCCATTTGAACCATCCTCTTGTGTCTGCACGCTGCATACACAAACCTACTCATCCTAGCAAGACTGACTGACGAATTTAACTACACTGGTATCCAAAATTTATGTAAGAAACCATCATTTCCACGTCCTGTGTCTAATCCACGATATAGGCATACAAACTGTCAACAGATTGTGTGCTGCACAGAAGATGGCATTCTGATTCTGGTCAAAAAACAACCACGCCAGTGATGATGTTAGGGCACGTATTAAACGGGCTACTGTTCTTCGGGTAGTCCCTCATCCATAATCGCTGTGTATGCAGTCATAGATGGTGCATTGTGGTACATAAGAGAGACGCTTACGAGTCTATCTGTGGTGGAGGGATGTGGGAAGAATGGAAGCAGGACAGTCGCAAACTGAAGTGGCCCATTGGCTTAATGTGAATCAAATGACTCTGAGCACTATAGGACTTAACATCTATGGTCATCAGTCCCCTAGAACTTAGAACTACTGAAACCTAACCAACCTAAGGACAGCACACAACACCCAGCCATCACGAGGCAGAGAAAATCTCTGACCCCGCCGGGAATCGAACCCGGGAACCCGGGCGTGGGAAGCGAGAACGCTACCGCACGACCACGAGATGCGGGCTAACCTTAATGTGAATTATTCTGTTGTTTTCCACATGTGCCGTCAGTTTATAGAGATCGGAAGTGTATCCTGAAGACCAGGGTGGGGCCGACCACGTGTAACATTACAAAGAGAGAACGGTTATTTGTCTGTAACGGCACGACGGTACCACCTTCCTGCTGTATTGCCACTGGCATCTGACCTCGCAGCATCCACTGAACGTGTTGCATCGAGGCGAACGGTGTACAGAAAGCTTCAGCAGAGTGGCCTTCATTGTCAGAGACCTGCTGTATGATGCTCTGATGCATCTTCACAGAAAGGAACGTCTACAGTGGAGCCGTCATCAAGCCACCTGGATGATCGAACAGTGGGCCAATGTTTTTTTCACAGATTTCCTGATTTGGTCTCGACAGTGATTCTCGACGGACACGATTTCGGAACCCAAATGTTGTGGAAAGAGATTTATATCGAGGATGATTCCTAATGGTGTGGACAGGGATTATGTTGACCACTGAAAACCTCTTCGTGAAATTCTACGGTTAAATTGGAAAGGTTTAACTGCTGTCAGGTATCGTGATGAGATCTTGGGACCTCATGTGTAGTTGTTGTGGGATGCTGTGGGTCCAGACTTCGCACTGCTGGACGATAATGCTCGTTCTCATAGCGGATGTTTTCTTGGAAATGGAAGATGCAGTACGTATGGCGTGTGCTGCTTACTCCCCGATTTGAATCCCACAGAGAATGTCTGGGATGCACTAGGGACACGGATTGCGTCATGTCAGCATCCACCGACCACTCTCCAAGACTTGCGGGCAGCGCTGCAGGAAAAATGGGCGCTATGGCCTCAACATGAGATTGATGGCTTCGTTCGCAGCATGTCCTGTCATTTTTCAGGCCTGTATTGCTGCCAGAGGTGGCCACACATCAGACTGAGTGCATTCACCAGTTGTCAGAATGAGTGTGTAAATCTGTTAAGTTGGAAACAACAAAGAACTATTTTGACTACCATTATGCACGTTGCAGTTGTTTGCGTTCTGTATTCTTTATATTGTTTCTACTTTACTATTACCTGTTTATACTGTTTTGTGGCAAAATAAACGCAACCTTTCAAAATTTCGGTTTGTTGCTTTAATTTTGGACACCAGTGTATAAAATCAGACATATCCTAGAAATTAAAAGCAGTGGTTAAGAGTGCAACGGGAATTCCTCTGTTAAATACAGAGGAGAAAGCAGATAGGTGGCAAGAGTACATTGAAAGCCTCTATGAAAGGGAAGACTCTCTGGCTACGTGATGTAAGAAAAAACAGGTGTCGATGTAGAAAAGAGAGGGGATGCAGTATTACAAACAACTGAAGTATTTCTTTTGTGACCCGTGGTTTATTCGCAGTTACCCTCTGTGTACCTACGTTTTTCTTTCCAATATCTGTGTCTACCCATTTTAGAGATGTCCATTTCTCTTCAACTAAAGTGCCTATTGAGCTATTCCTTATTGCTGTATCTATAGCCTCAACGAACTTCGGGCATATCTCGTCATTCCTTAGTAATACTGTAACCAGCTTCTTTGCTCACAGATTCTTCCTGTTTTAGTCTCTTAAACTTCAGCTTACTCGTCATCAATACTAAATTATGATCTGTCTCTATATCTTCTCCTGGCCATCCTTACAATCCAGAATCTGATTCTGGAATCTCTGCTGCCCATGATGTAATCTAACTGAAATCTTCGAGTATTTCCTGACTTTTTCCAGGTATACCTCCTCCTCTTGTGATTCTTGAGCAGTGTATTCGCTATTACTAACTGAAATTTAGTGCAGAACTCAATTAGTCTTTCATCTGTCTCATTCCTAGTGCCAAACCCATATTCTCCCGTAACCCATTCTTCTACTCCTTCACCTACAACTGCATTCCAATCCCCCGTGAGTATTTTTCATCTCTGTTTACGTACTGGATTACTCATTCAGTACTCTCATATACTTTCTGTCTCTTCATCTTTGGCCATCGACGTCATCATGTGTACCTGAAATATCGTTCCCAGCGTTTGTTTGCTGTCGATTCTGAGGAGAACAATCCTATCACAGTACTGTTCACAGTAACTCACTCTCTGACTTACCTTCCTATTGATAACGAGTCCTATTTCTGTTATACCATTTTCTCTGCTGTTGACGTTATCCTATACTCCTCAGAACAGAAATCCTTGTCTTCTTTCCACTTCACTTCGCTGACCACCACAATAGCCTTAGATTGAGCCTTAACATTTCCCTTTTCAGATTTTCCTACACTGCAATGAAAGAATCATTAGTATTCGGAATGTTTCCGATAATAATGTATAGTAATCAACAACTTTTCAGCACAATGTTTTGTAGCTATTTCTTTGTTATTACAGTTTACTTTCAGTGTGCTGTCTTCAAGACAGTACGTTTTAGCTCGAATTTCGCTGCCTGACAGCCGTTATTTCAATAACTAAAATATGCCGTAGAACGAAGTCATTTATGTTCTGATTTTTCAAATCAGGAAAATAGGTACTAATAAAATTCATTAATGACGATAAATTGTGGTTACTATACATCTGATGGCACAGGAAATCAAATGAGGAAAGATGACTTGGTGTGCTTGTGGTTAGTTCCAGAGGCCTCAAAGTGGCTGTAGCTTAGTCTTCAGAGTGCTTTGACCTATGGCAGTGACTGACGTGAAAACCATTATAAAGTGAAAGTCGTTCTGCTAGGAAGGCAAGGAAATATACATATGGGTCGGGTGCCAAACATATGGAAAACGTTATTGTGACTGTAATGAAACTGAATAGGATACATAGCCAACAAATGGATCATACAAGGATAAGTCCTAGGCCGTATTCCAAGAAATAGGAAAAGGAGATGTACCAATGGTTCAGCAGCCTATTTTTGGCAGAGGAGCAGCTCAGGTCTGTTTACGTCCTGGCTGTGAAGGGATCAAGGAAGAAGCATTGTTAACACCACCAGTACTCGCGTGTGTTACTTGTTAAACCGATGACAATGGTACATAACGTTTGACAAGCCACGGTACAGTTTCCATTCTCCAACGGGTACGTAAGTCCGAAAGCATTCGAAATAGAACGTTTCTTGAGGTATGAAGTGCATATTAAGTACATGGAGTTCACTAAAATTAGGCACTGTTTATGTCAAGATGGTCGCGTGCAGCACGTGATACGATTACACGTGGTACGATTACATGTGATACGATTATAGAAGTTTCCAAATGAGAGTCCTAGTTTCGATACTCTGTTGGTCACATTAGCGACATGATAGTGGCTTATGTGGGCCTCAGTGTGCACAAATTCGAAACTTCGAGCTGTCCTTCGAAGTACCTGAATCACTGATAACTGTATCACTCATGCCATATGGCGGAGTAATTAGTCATACAGCCGAACGTTGGGAAAATTTTAGCACCTTCCGGTGCTCAATAGTTTTCATCATCTACAAATCACCTTTACATGTGCCCTCCTGTTTAAATGTAGGCAGTTGTAGAGCCCTTGTCATCTATGACGGGCAACTCTAGACGTTCTCTGAAGGTGGTGAACGACATCTCGATATGAGTGTGTGAAAAGGAGACTCATGCACTTGTTACTAACAAAGGCCGCCCCAACATCAATGCCACTGACAGCTCAGCGAGGAGGTGACACCAAGAACAGAGCATATATTCGAAACCCCACCGCAAATGACAGAGGGGCGATTGGCCAACAATGACGATGAAATGGCTCCTGCTCCACTCCAGTTCCAGACATTGCTGGTGATAGATCACAAGGACAACCACACAACAAAGACATGGGAAAAGGGGACACAGACGCTGTGGGGCAACAGAATCTATGGGGTTCAAGAGTACCAGAGGTTGAGATCAGGACGTATACACAGCACTCCCTGAAGCATCGCAAAAAGCACCACCTCGACGCTGGAGAATCGCCCACTCCTCATCCTCCTCACATGGACCAACAGCCGCCGAATGTCGTTGACCAAGTCCATTCAGATAGTGAACAGATTTGTCTATCCTGTCAGGCGTCCATCGGCCCGTCACCAGCAGAGGATGATGCTGGAGAAAGATCACGAACACTACATACCAGCACATCCCCGGGCATAGTAGACACCCTCGCTTGTACCGACTGGGCTGAGCAGGATGGCGATATCGCTGATGTGACTCCTCCCCTTGGTGGAGACTTGCATCCATTTCCTAAACTGGGAAAACTAAACCTCCGGGGAAACGTCATATAGGCAGCTTTCTGAGGACGTATAATGAGACCACTGACTTTGTAGATGTTCGCCATTCACCATATTGCGAAGAGGGCAGGTACTCAGACCCAGGCATAAGATATAGGCACAGTTGCGGAAAACACTATTAGATCGCGTGTGAAAAAACAGCTTTTCTGGGATATGCTGTATGCCTCTGATGTGAACATAGTGATGGTGTAGGATAAATGCACTGCTACATCTCATACACAGCGCCATACTCAGACAGCAACAGTGGAATGGCGATATTGGTCTGAGAAAGGATTCCAGTTCGTTACTTGGCTTATGTACCTTCGGTACAGGGACTGTGCCAGTTCATGGAATCTGGCACAGAAAACAGACGAACCATGCCATTATTTAGTAGAGGATTCTACGAATTCCTGGTTGGTGGTGACGTCAACTGTGCATTAGCCCCAAACGATCAAACTTCACATTACAGTATCTGTCCTCAGCTACAAGTTTCCTTTATAGACTGCATTTCCTCAATATTCTGCCAGTGCACTGAAGTCTGCTACCTCATCTGCCTGCGACAATGTTAACATACCATTTCATATGCCCACAAAATGTTACACTCTGGTATTTGTATGAGATGACTACAACTGTAACTCACTGATACTGCATTCTTCATTTTGTGAAGTGCACAATTCTACATTTCTGAACATTTAAAGAGAGGTGCCAATATGTGCACCACACTTACTGTTGCACACTTTTTTTCAAACAAGAGTTATTTGTACATAGCTGCATCATCTGCGAAAAGTCAGAGGTTACCATCAGTATTGTCTGATTTCATTAACAGTAATGATCCAAACACACTTCCCGACAGGAAGTTACTTCTGGATCTGTCGATGGCTGTCCATCTAATATAACTTACTGAGTCCTCTTTTCCAGGAAATCCTCAATCCAGTCCCAAATTTCGTTTGATACCCAGTATGTTCCGACTTCCGTTAATAGAGGAAATACTGGTAAGTGTTGGATTGGTTAGCAGGGCACATGGGATGCTGGAGTGGAATGCTGAACCCATTTGAGGATACAAAATTTATTTCAATTACGTTTATTAAAACAAAGCACTGGTAACAACACAATGATTAATTAGTAATTGCAAATGGCGATGATCTACACCAATTATTCAATCTTATAAAAGCAACGAGAATAACGAAAAAGTCCGCAGCTCGTGGTCGCGCGGTAGCGTTCTCGCTTCCCGCGCCCGGGTTCCCGGGTTCGATTCCCGGCGGGGTCAGGGATTTTCTCTGCCTCGTGATGACTGGGTGTTGTGTGATGTCCTTAGGTTAGTTAGGTTTAATTAGTTCTAAGTTCTAGGGGACTGATGACCGTAGATGTTAAGTCCCATAGTGCTCAAAGCCATTTGAACCAATAATGAAAAAAAATTAAAAGAAAAGCAGCCTTATGGCCCCAGCAATAAATTAGTAAAACAATTACTTTAGACAAACATAACTTTAACATAACTGTAGAATTGAGCTCAGTGATTGTGAATATCAAAAATAAAAATTTCTAAAAACTACTAGGTTTCAAAAATACTCAAATAACAAGATCTCATAAATAATTGAATTAACTGTTATGGAAAACATTCGGCAATATGATGTTATGATAGCCTGAGAGATCTACGCAACAATAAGCACATTCCAGAATGAGATTTTCACTCTGCCGGCCGCGGTGGTCTAGCTGTTCTGGCGCTGCAGTCCGGAACCGCGGGACTGCTACGGTCACAGGTTCGAATCCTGCCTCGGGCATGGGTGTGTGTGATGTCCTTAGGTTAGTTAGGTTTAAGTAATTCTAAGTTCTAGGGGACTTACAACCTAAGATGTTGAGTCCCATAGTGCTCAGAGCCATTTGAACCATTTTTTCACTCTGCAGCGGAGTGTGCGCTGATATGAAATTTCCTGGCAGATTAAAACTGTGTGCCCGACCGAGACTCGAACTCGGGACGTTTGCCTTTCGCGGGCAAGTGCTCTAGCATCTGAGCTACCGAAGCACGACTCACGCCCGGTACTCACAGCTTTACTTGCTCCGCTGTGAGTACCGGGCGTGAGTCGTGCTTCGGTAGCTCAGATGGTAGAGCACTTCCCTGCGAAAGGCAAAGGTCCCGAGTTCGAGTCTCGATCGGGCACACAGTTTTAATCTGCCAGGAAGTTTCATATCAGTGCACACTCCGCTGCAGAGTGAAAATTTCATTCTGGAAACCTCCCCCAGGATGTGGCTAAGCCATGTCTCCGCAATATCGTTTCTTTCAGGAGTGCTAGTTCTGCAAGGTTCGCAGGAGAGCTTCTGTAAAGTTTGGAAGGTAGGAGACGAGATACTGCCAGAAGTAAAGCTGTGAGTACCGGGCGTGAATCGTGCTTCGGTAGCTCAGATGGTAGAGCACTTGCCCGCGAAAGGCAAAGGTCCCGAGTTCGAGTCTCGGTCGGGCACACAGTTTTAATCTGCCAGGAAGTTTCAATAAGCACATTATCGACCTTTGGCGTTCACATCGGCCGCGAGTCTGAATTCCGTGCTCCAGAGCTCAAGTGACAACAGGCAGGAGGCCTGCGCACACCAATAACGGCTTCTAGAACACACAGTTCACTAAGATACTAAAACCAGCAGCCAAGCACTGGGTAGCGCCAAATGCAGGAAGAGATCTTAAACGTTATAGTGTGACAACTGCTGTTACTATTTAAGCAATAGCTCATAAAAAATCTCCAATGACGTGAAACGTCCCTTGATAAATTTATAAAGCACCGCTAGCTCAAGATGACAGTGACCAGACAATCATAAATATCAACGCGCCATTTGCAAAATTGTTACTATGATAGTTGACAAAAAGAAATTTGCAATCCCAATATAAATTGGCGGCTGTAATTTTATGTAGAGAATAAACTTTGATTCATAAAATTCAACACTTAACATATTAACAATAATAAATAAAAAATCACTGAATATCGGTCGCACTTGTAATGCGACGGAACCAGGACACAGGGCACTTAGATGGACTTACAATACCAAGTATCCCGGACCCACGTGCAGGTGGTTTATGGAACGACTAGTGAAAATCAAAGTGGCTACACGGAGCAATGATGTCCAAAGGTTCCACCAAAAATGTCTCACCATTTAAAGTTAGTCCGGGAGCTCGCCGTTAACGTGCACGCGGGAGGGTAAACTCCCGCGCTCTCCTCAGGATTTCAGATACACACGAATCTTAAGCAGGGCCTACGTTGAGCGGTGACTGGTTCCGCAATCCAGTTCCGCTCGCCGCCACACCCACTCGCTGCAATATCAACACCGTCCCTACTCGCAGCACACCAAGCACCGACTGACTACTCACGGCGCTCCGTGCGCTGTCTTCCCTCTGCCACTGCCGCCAACAGACTCTCCGTCACTGCCCCCGACCTAGTCTCTTCTCGCGAGCCGCGGCCTAGTAAATAGAGGGCGCTAGCCAACCAGGACGCCGCAAAGTGCGTAATTTCGGTAGAGAAACAGTCCCGCCAAGAGCATCACAGGAAGCCACAGCTCACATACTTTTCGGTAGTCAAGAAATGCAGCCCCTGTCTGAATTTCTTGGTCCATGCATTTTTGAAGATCTCAGGTGAGAAGATGCGAGTAGGGTTTCGCATAACAAATGTTATCGAAATCCGTGGTGGTTGACCTGAAGGAGGTCATTTCGTTTGAAGCATTTATTACGTAGCCCGGAGGAGGTCATGTCGTTCGAAGTACGTTATTACGTAGTCCGCCAGGCTAGCCGCGCGGTCTAACGCGCTGCTTCCCGAGCGGGAAGGCGTGTCGGCCCCCGGCACGATTCCGCCCGGCTGATTAGTGTCGAGGTCCGGTGTGCTAGCCAGCCTGTGGATGGTTTTTAAGGCGGTTTTCCATCTTCCTAGGCGAATGGGGGTTGGTTCCCCCTATTCCACATCAGTCACACTATGTCGGCGATTGCTACACTAACACTGTCTCCACGTAGGAGTACACCATAATTTCTCTATCACGCAAATATTTGGTGTTACACTGGTCTGGTATGAGACGTTCCCAGGGGAGGGGGTTCGCTGGGGAGTGAACCGCACAATAACCCTGGCTTCGGTGTGAGGCGGCGGTTGGGTGAGTGGACTGCTGTGCCTGTTGTGGGGTTGTGAACCACTGAGGGCTACGGTGGGGACGGAGCATCGTTTCTAGGTCCCCAGTTCAATACACAATACACACACCTTATTACGTTGAGGCTCAGAATAGTTTCCAGAAAACATGGATGCCAATGTCATTGGAAGGTTTGTGGATGACTTCTGCTACACTTCTCTTCTTTCTTGTAACTAGATTTTCGTCGAGGGCACTATGATATATTATAGTTCAAACTGGGGCTAATTCAGCATCATGTTCTTTAGAGTAAACGAGGTTTCGTTGAAAGATTTCATTTTTCCCCCAATATCCCATTTTGCAGCGGTGGAGGAACTAGAGTGTATGAATACGGAATTCACCATTTATGTCCTAGCTTTGCTATCCTCAATTTCCATTCGTGTCTCGTCGATGAGATTCCCGACACTAACTTCGGCTAAGTTACCTTGCATTACGAACGTGGGTGCACTCAGCGAGTACTTGAACGATCTGTGACAGAAGCCTGAACAACAAGAAGCTGACGTACCAGAACATGCATTAATACTATGAAATGGTGCATTGATAATGGCTAGGCACTAGCCGAAAGCTAGATTTGCCGAATAAAACCTGCAAGAAAAGGACGACTGATTGCAGTACTCTATCATTTGAAAACTAATTTTGGTGTCACTGATATCCAACTGAAAACTTTCGTTACAACACTTGGAAAAAACGTTAAGTGCTCTTGTGTTCCAACATTATCATACTTGCAATCGAACTAAAATCTGTTTATGTTATGCGAACGCCTGCCATGGTAAATAAGACCATGGTTTTCTTGGTGTTTGTGAGAGGTCTTTTGATCAAACTCGTTTATGGTAGATGTTGATGACTTCATGTATTGCTCTTTCTAAACGAAAACACGTTTCATTTGCGTCTATATATATATTTCTACCGTTTGTTTTTCAATTATTCCGGAGTAGCCGCTGTTTTTGCAACGGAACCCGCGCAAGAAATCCACCAATTTTTATGAAATATACCGGTGGAAGTAACTGACACTATTACCAGAGATAGTCCTCTGCTGTCGGGTGAATAAATCTGTAATCTTTTCCGGGCCACTCATACCAGCAGGCTCGTGGTGGAAATCCGTAGGCTAGGTTATGACTCTTTAGTCTCCTTTCTATAGGAAGGTACGCTTAATGTCATCAGTATTGATTTCTGTATTCGCCGCTTCTTAATATAAGTTTCTGAAGTACTTTGAAACATAAATTATTTGAAATAACGAAAACTGTTTTGTGAAGTATGTTTGTAGGTTTTCACAGGTGGAGTGAGTTCCCATATAATTCTTCTTAAATTCAGACGGCGTCATGTTGCAAAGCAGAAAATTTTTATAGATTCTTTTACAACGCTAATTTTTCGGACACAGTGAACAAAAACACACCTCCCAGACAACACGCTAATGGATTTAATAACTACAGCTGTAAATGAACGGTAAACAATAATTCTTAAATGTACTATTTGTAAACAGCAAATGTAATTAATATGAGCAACTTACCAAGAAGAAAAGAATAATAAATCTATTACCATATAAATGAATTTCCGGAATTAATCTTAATAAAAGGTGACACGTGTAAAATAGCTTCCCAACGTAGAACTGACAAATAGTTCACTTCAAAATCCTTTTCCACTTGAAAAATTTCGTTATAACGCTTGGAAAGAAACGCCGAAAGTGCTCTTGTGTTCCGGCATTATCATACTTGCAATCGCACTTTGATCTGTTTATGTTATGTGAATTCCTGCTAATAGTAGTCCAGCCCCTTTCCCTTTAAAGTCATAGTGCCACATTAGAATTTTCCATGTATATATAGATAAATATTATCTTAAAGAACCGAGCATAGGCTTCGAGATTAAGAAATTACCAGCTGACCTGTACCACGAAAACAGTGTTACTCTGAAAGCAGCATATCGTACCGTCTAAACGTGATGCAGTCACATTATTATATGAGTTGCGTACATTTTATTCCGATTGCGCCACACGAACCACGTATAGGTAATAAGAAAGAAACAATTGCCTCCTTTTAAATGTCAGGCAACCTAAGATCGTCTCGACGTCATCGTTTTTATTATTCTCGTAAACCATTAGTCTCTCACGGACGAGCAAAATCTTCTCTGAGCTGGGTCAATTTGTCCTTGCCTCGAGCTGCAACTTGTCTCATATGTCCAGAGCCTGTCTCACCATCTTCTCCTTTTCTTCCTTTTCCCACAGGATCATCCGTTCTGCGGTTAGTTTCTTCCATTTAACATTTAATATTCTGAAGACCGACCTACCCACCGCCATTTCCCTGCTTTAACCTGACACGTGTTTTATTTCTTGTCAGTAGTTCTAAATGTGTCCCTTTGCTTTCGTTTATCGAATTACTTTCTAGCTATCACTGTCTTACTCTGATTTTTTCGTGTTCTTCTAATGTATAAAATAACGGAAACAACGAGGTGGCTACTCGTATGTGAAGATAGAATGCATAGAGTTAAAATGTTTCTCTTTAGATAGCAATTGAATGTTTTCGTCATTCAAACTGACAACCTACTGCTCTGCATCCAGGACAGTGACGGGCAAAACACCCACCTTAAGGACCGGTGATTTTTTTAGTGACGTTGCCATCTAGAAACTAAAATCACGATGTACAGCTAGCTATCCTCCTGCTTGCCTGTCTTTTTTTTCCTTTTCGTTTTCTTTTTACAGATGGAAAGCAGCTAAATAAACAGTAACCTGAAAAATATCCGAATAGCTGCAATACCCGACGGGGTGGGCCACGTTGTTAAAAAGGGCTAAATAAATTGAGAAAGCTAATTTTAAGTACGTAAAAGTGTATTGAGAGAAAGAACTTATTTTCAGTACGATTTACATGTTAAGAGCGAAAAATTAATTACACATAATAATTATTATTTTTAAGAAAAATTCGTTATTACTACCGAGACAAGTAAAATAAGTGAGAAACCACCCATTTCCAGCCATTCTGGTCTTCTTATTAAAATTTTAAGTAAGATTAATGCTGCCATTATTTGCAGCTATTTTGCACGGATGCCAATGATAACTTTAATTATGTTATGTCATATAGATATAAAATTTCGTCTTTTGCAACTGAAATTTATTCTTGACTCCCACACATGATTCGCCAATTCAAGTTTGTGTTTTCTACTTTCATTCTTTTTTGTGACCTATTCATCCAGCCATTTGTTGTTCTATATATGCTAACTGCACGTGGTATGGGTTCCTTCAAGTAAATACTTCTCGACGTAACTATACTGTAGAAAGCTGCATATGTCTGCACTACTCTTGGTTACGTGCTATAGAGTTGTCTGAGTGATCGTGGGAACTGACTCAAGGATCGTGGGAGATTGGTTGTTGGGATCGAAATAGAACAAGAGTGAGTACTGGGGCGCTGTGTGTGTGTGTGTGTGTGTGTGCAAAAACCACAACTATATAATTGGAAATAGATGTAGCTAGATCTAAACAAACTGCCAAACAATCACTACAAATCTCACAACACTATATGTATAATTAAATAATTTCATATGTTTTGTAGGCCACTGATGTTGCTTAACATGAATAGGCAAAATGCGTCTGGTTGTCAAGAAAAAATTTCAGCTGCAAAAGACGAAAGTTTTCTTATCTTTATGATACAAAAGTAATCGAGCTTAAGCGTAAGATCATTCCCCTCTGCCATTTCAAATGCTGCGCATCTGTGTGACATGAAGAGAGAAATACAGGCAATAACAGACGACATGGGTTTCAGAACTGCTGCAGTCTCTTATCAAATTCTACGAAATACGTTGCAGAGAAATCTGTGTGCTGCTGCCGGCCGCGGTGGCCAAGCGGTTCTAGGCGCTTCAGTCCGGAGCCGCGCGACTGCTACGGTCGCAGGTTCGAATCCTGCCTCGGGCATGGATGTGTGTGATGTCGTTAGGTTCGTTAGGTTTAAGTAGTTCTAAGTTCTAGGGGACTGATGATCTCAGATGTTAAGTCCCATAGTGCTCAGAGCTATTTGAACCACGTATACCAGTGATCCCAACCGATTTACCCACTCGTTTTACGCGACTTCCCAGTTTTGTCTGGAATAACGATAGCTACAGCCGGGGGGTGGGGGGGGGGAGGGTGAAGGAGGGGCGGGAAAGGAGATGAATAGAGAGGGAGGGGGACATGAAATGGATATAGAAGAAGGAAAGTAGAAGACAGATAGAGAGACGGGGAGGAAATGGACACAGAGAGGAGGGGAGAAGGTAATGGACAGGGGATGAGTGCGAAAGTGGATGAGAAGATTGGCAAAGAAAGGGAGTGGAGAAGATGGACAGAGAAAGGAGGACATAGAAAGGAGGAAGAGATAGAGAGGGGGGAGATGTAGGACAGAGGATGAGTGGGAGAGAGAGTAAGGAGATGGACAAAGAGAAGGGGCGGAGGACATGGACAGAGTGAAGGAGGTAGACGTATACACAATTCCAATAAACACTGAAGAGCCAAAGAAACTGGTACACCTGCCTAGTATAGTATAGCGCCACCGCGATCACGCAGAAGTGCCGCAACACGGCGTGGCATGAACTCCTCTAAAGTCTGAACTAGTGTTGGAGGGAACTGGCACCATGAATCCTGCAGGGCTGTCCATAAATCCGTAGGAGTACGAGGATGTGGAGATACCTTCTGAACATCACATTGCAAGACATCTCAGATACGCTCAATAATGTTCATGTTTTCTCTGCCTCGTGATGACTGGGTGTTGTGTGCTGTCCTTAGGTTAGTTAGGTTTAAGTAGTTCTAAGTTCTAGGGGACTGATGACCATAGATGTTAAGTCACATAGTGCTCAGAGCCATTTGAACCAATGTTCATGTCTGAGGAGTTCGGTGGCCAGCGGAAGTGTTTAAACTCAGAAGAGTGTTCCTGGAGCCCATCCCTTCGGTCAAAGAAGGGGCACTTAAATTTTGATAACGATACCTTTTCTCTGTGCTGTGCTTAGAGTCTGCTTTAATCCCATTACATCAGTTAATCTCATTTATTTTTCGTGTAGCCGTCATCAGTTTTTTCTTGTCTCGAACAATACAGACGGTTCTTGAAGAATAGAACAAACAAGCATCAATTAACATCATACAATTTTTTGTTCGAGCCCCAGTTGGGCGCCAATTTAATATTACTGGTATTTTTTAAAGAAGATAATGTAATATTACATTTATTGCTTTTACTGGTGGAAAGCTTCTAACATGATAAAATGGTGCATAGAAAAATTATGAAATTACGTGTTACAGCAAACCAGCGTCAGATTCCCATCAGACCGAAGAGAACGTTGACCAACGGCATTGTTTAGAGGCCAATGACCGATCAAAACATTACGCAATTTGCGTAATTACATTGCCAGGATACTGATAGAACCGACCGGTAAAAGATATCTCAGGGACGCTGAAACAAATGTTTTATAAGGTAATAGCTGGTTGAACGCTAGTAGCGTTCGGCTGTGGCCACCAAACAATTCGTCGGCAACTCTCCTTCTCTGCAGCCTGAAAAATTTCTAAAATATCGCATAATAATTTGATATGTGGAATTAAGGGTTCAAATGGCTCTGAACACAATAGGACTTACCATCTGAGGTCATCAGTCCCCTAGACTTAGAACTACTTAGACCAAACTAACCTAAGGACATCACACACATCCATGCCCGAGGCAGGATTCGAACCTAAAACCGTAGCGGTCGCGCGGTTTCGGACTGAAGCGCCTAGAACAGCTCGGTCACAACGACCGGCTAGGAATTAACGCAAAAGGAAAGTACAGTCTTCATCAAAACACGGCTTTTGAAATTAAATTGGCATAATTATTTGCCAAACGTTACGGAGCGACACATTTGTGAAACAGCCATCGAAAACAAACGAGAGAGAGAGACGTCACAACTCCTGCTTTTATATAATCCAAAACCAAATTACGGCAACTATCTTCAACTTGCTTTACAGTTTCGACAAATAAACATTTCTCTCGATCTTTCTGTACATTAAATCGTGACCTTTCATCCTTACTTTATAGAATGATTTACACAGAAGAAATAATGTATTTTAGCCTTAATTAAAAAATTGGGGCATATTCTTTTAATTAATCAAAAAAGCAACATTTCACCACTCTGTAACAATTCTGGAGGTGTGGTGTGGTGTGGTGTGGTGTGTCGCACAATGGACATGAATGGATGCAGGTGATCAGACAGGATGCTTACGTGCGTGTCACCAGTCAGAGTCATATCTAGAAGCATCAGGGGTCCCATATCATTGCAGAGCCTCCACCAGTTTGAACAATCCTCCGCTGACATGCAGGGTTCACAGTTTCATGCGGTTGTCTCCTTACCCGTACACGTCCATCCGCTCGATACAACTTTAAACGAGACAGACGATGCAACATCTTTCCAGTTATCAGCAGCCCAATATCGGTGTTGACGGGCCCATGCGAAGCGTAAGGCTTTGTGTCGTGCATGAAGTGGTGGTGGTGGCGGTTAGTGTTTAACGTCCCGTCGACAACGAGGTCATTAGAGACGGAGCGCAAGCTCGGGTTAGGGAAGGATTGGGAAGGAAATCGGCCGTGTCCTTTCAAAGGAACCATCCCGGCATTTGCCTGAAACGATTTAGGGAAATCACGGAAAACCTAAATCAGGATGGCTGGAGACGGGATTGAACCGTCGTCCTCCCGAATTCGTGCATGAAGGGCAAACGAGTGGGCCTTCGGCTCCGAAAGCCCATATCGATGCTGTTTCGTTGAATGGTTCGCACACTGACACTTGTTGATGGCCCAGCACTGAAATCTGCAGCGGTTTGCGGAAGGGTTAGACTTTTGTCACGTTGAACGATTCTCTAAAGTCATTGTTGCTCTCGTTCTTGGAGGATCTCTTTCCAGTCGCAGCGATATCGGTGATTTGATATTTTACCCGATTCCTGACATTCACGGTACACTCGTGAAATAGTCGTGCGGGAAAATCACCACTTCACCCCGGCCTCGGAGATGCTGTGTCCGATCGTTCGTGCACCGACTATAACACCACGCTCAGACTCCCTTAAATCTTGATAACCTTCCACTGTAGCAGCAGAAACCGATCTAACAACTGCGCCAGAGACTTATTGTCTTCTATATGCGTTGCCGACCGCAGCGCCGTATTCTGCTTGTTTACATTGTATTTGAACACGCATACCTATACGATTCGATGCCGCTTCAGTTTGTACACTACTTGCCATCAAAATGGTAACACCATGAAGACGACGTGCTACAGACGCGAAATTTAACCGACAGGAACAAGATGCTGTGATATGCAAATGATTAACTTTTCAGAGCATTCACACAAGGTTAGCACCGGTGGCGACACCTACAACGTGCTGACCTGAGTAACGTTTCCAACCGATTTCTCATACACAAACAGCAGTTGACCGGCGTTGCCTGGAGAAACGTTGTTGTGATGCCTCGTGTAAGGAGGAGAAATGCGTACGATCACGTTTCCGACTTTGATAAAGGTCGGAGTGTAGCCTATCGTGATTGCGGTTTATCTTATCGCGACATTGCTGCTCGCGTTGGTCGAGATTCAATGACTGTTAAGAGAGTATGGAATCTGTGGGTTCAGGAGAGTAATACGGAACGTCGTGCTGGATCCCAACGGCCTCGTATCATTATCAGTCGAGATGATAGGCATATTATCCGCATGGCTGTAACAACTGTGCAACCACGTCTCGATCCCTGAGTCAACAGATGAGGACGTTTGCAAGACAACAACCATCTGCACGAACAGTTCGACGACGTTTGCAGCAGCATGGACTATCAGCTCGGAGACCATGGCTGCGGCTACCCTTGACGCTGCATCACAGACAGGAGCGGATGGGATTGTGTACTCGACGACGAACCTGGGTGCACGAATGGCAAAAAGTAATTTTTTCGGATGAATCGGGGTTCTGTTTACAGCGTCATGTCGGTTGCATCCGTGTTTTGCGTCATCGCGGTGAACGCACATTGGAAGCTTGTATTCGTCATCGCCATACTGGCGTATCACCCGGCGTGATGGTATGGGGTGCCATTGGTTTGCACGTCTCGGCCGACTCCTGTTCGCATTGACGTGACTTTGAACAGTGGACGTTACATTTCAGAGGTGTTACGACCCGTGGCTCTACCTTCATTGGATCCCTGCGAAACCCTACATTTCAGCAGGATAATGCACGGCCGCAAGTTGCAAGTCCTGTACGGGCCTTTCTGGATACAGAAAATGTTCGACTGCTTCCATGGCCAGAACATTCTCCAGATTTCTCACCAACTGAAAACGTCTGGTCAATGCTGGCAGAGCAACTGGCTCGTCACAATACGCGTCACTACTCTTGAACTGTGGTCTCGTGTTGAAGCTGGATGGGTAGCTGTACCTGTACACGCCATCCAAGCTCTGTTTGGCTCAATGCCCAGGCGTATCAAGGCCGTTATTCTGGCCAGAGGTGGTTGTTCTGGGTACTCATTTCTCAGGATCGATGCACTCACATTGCGTGAAAATGTAATCACATGTCAGTTCTAGTATAATATATTTGTCCAATGAATAGCCGTTTATCATATGCATTTCTTCTTGGTGTAGCAAATTTAATGGCCAGTAGTGTATTTAGTAACTAAGAAGCATTACCGAATTTGCTAGTTTTAGCACATAATCATTTCCTACTTTCACAAGCAAGTGCAGCGCAGGTTGAAGAGCAATAAGTATAGTTGTTTGTTTTAAAGTATTTTCGAAAGAGTTTTTCCAATGAGATTTCACAGCACTTCAAGAGATGTCAGTATTATATCCAGTTGAAAGAATTTTACAAATCTCATGTTTTTGTTTTGTCAACATAATCTGTATTTTAGTTGTTTGAGAGTGTTCCGACTTTTATGGACAGCGGTGTATAGAGGGAATTGTTGGCGGCGTTGATCGCTGGCGAGGCTTAATCTCGTTGGCCGCCTTGGCCCACGGGAGGCAAGGCAGGCAAGCAGGCAGGCAGGCAGCGGTGAGCCCCGGGCTTAAGACGGCCGCGCGGCAATTGTCGGCGCCCGCAGCGCGGCCTTTGAGGCGGCCGTGTAATCAGCGGGACGAGCTTTCCTAATCCGGGGCGCCGTGCGATTAGCCCAGCAGCACAGCAGCCGCGGGAGCAGCGGCGGCGGCACCAGCAGGGCAGCGCGCGGCGGCGGGGCGCCCGATTAGCGGGATCAAGCGGCGGATTACCTCGGGGGCGCGCACCGGCACCGGTCGTGGGCGGTGCGGGGGCGGCTCTGACCTGCAGCTCCAGTACGTCTGGAAACGTCTACTACATCCGAGTTGTTCATCTCTTGGAAAAATCGCTAATTTATTGACAGCACAAAGTTGGATTTATATGTAATACACTGACGAAAAAAGTCACAACAGTAAAAAGGAGTTGTGCGACATAAACGAAAGTTTCTACAGCTTCTAACAATACCACCACTTGCAAAGTAGGTTAGAAATCAGATTAATAATGAAACTTCCTGGCAGATTAAAACTGTGTGTAGAATGAAAGCTTTCACGACCGGGTGGCATGGCTGTTGATATACTTTCCGGGATGTAAGGTCGTGGTCCAAGAACTTTTCTGCTCCTTACGTTTCGTCCAGAACTGCGCTGGACTTCCTCAGAGGCACTGCTCCGCTGAGTCTTGCCGACTCAGCGGAGCAGTGCCTCTGAGGAAGTCCAGCGCAGTTCTGGACGAAACGTAAGGAGCAGAAAGTTCTTGGACCACGACCTCACATCCCGGAAAGTATATCAACAGCCATTAAAACTGTGTGCCGGACCGAGACTAGAACTCGGGACCTTTGCCTTTCGCGGGCAAGTGCTCTACCAAGGTGGGAGGCGAGGCACTGGCAGAAGTAAAGCTGTGAGGACGGGGCGTGAGTCGTGCTTGGGTAGCTCAGTTGGTAGAGCACTTGCCCGCGAAAGGCAAATGTACCGAGTTCGAGTCTCGGTCCGGCACACAGTTTTAATCTGCCATATCGGCGCACACTCCGTTGCAGAGCGAAAATCTCATTCTGGAAACATCCCCTAGGCTGTTGCTAAGCCGTGTCTCCGCAATATCCTTTCTTTCAGGAGTGCTAGTTCTGCAAGGTTCGCAGGAGAGCTTCTGTAAAGTTTGGAAGGTAGGAGGCGGGGTACTGGCAGAAGTAAAGCTGTGAGGACGGGGCGTGAATATGCTTGGGTAGCTCAGTTGGTAGAGCACTTTCCCACAAAAAGCAAAGGTCCCGAGTTCGAGTCTCGGTCCGGCACACAGTTCTAATCTGCCAGGAAGTTTCATATCAGCGCACACTCCGCTGCAGAGTGAAAATCTCATTCTGGAAACATCCCCTAGGCTGTGGCTCAGCCATGTCTCCGCAATATCCTTTCTTTCAGGAGTGCTAGTTCTGCAAGGTTTGCAGGAGAGCTTCTGTAAAGTTTGGTAGGTACGAGGCGGGGTACTGGCAGAAGTAAAGCTGTGAGGACGGGGCGTGAGTCGTGCTTGGGTAGCTCAGTTGGTAGAGCACTTTCCCCCAAAAGGCAAAGGTCCCGAGTTCGAGTCACGGTCCGGCACACAGTTTTAATCTGCCAGGAAGTTTCATATCGGCGCACACTCCGTTGCAGAGTGAAAATCTCATTCCAGATTAATAATGTTGCTCACGCAGCGTATGTTCACTTTATCGGGCAACAACAAAGTTATTGACTGTATCGTCAGAATGGAAATAATGAAGTCACTGTAAAAATGACATTAATTTTGGCACTTACCTTGAATGGATTCCCACGTAGATTTCGTCGAAGTTGTTACGGCTCGTCTTGTTGATTCTAGAGAGATTCCACTTTGACTGCTAGAAAGTCCAGATCTGTATTTTAGGAATATTTGAAGACCTAACAAATGCGTTTTTCTGGAATTTCTTAATGATCAAACAATCTCACATCAGAACTACGGTATGGTGAAAATAATTTTTGACTTGGTGTTCACGATCCACATCGATAAATCGTATTAACGTGCCTTAATTTTTCTACACTAATCAACCACAACACCAGAACTGTCTCTCTGGCGCCTTTACGAATGCTAAAGCCTAACTGACCGTCGCCTAACAGTTCATCAATACTTTCCTTTCCATTCTTGTCAGCAACTTGGATGTTAGAGTTATTAAACCGATTGTGTTATAATTCTCGCCCCTGTCGGCTCTCACAGTTCAAATGGCTCAAATGGCTCTGAGCACTATGGGACTTAACATCTATGGTCATCAGTCCCCTAGAACTTAGAACTACTTAAACCTAACTAACCTAAGGACAGCATACAACACCCAGCCATCACGAGGCAGAGAAAATCTCTGACCCCGCCGGGAATCGAACGCGGGAACCCGGGCGTGGGAAGCGAAAACGCTACCGCACGACCACGAGCTGCGGACGGCTCTCGCAGTCCTGGGAACTACGTGCATGATATAATTGCGTAGGCTTTCTACATTATGACGCGGTACCAAACCCAGAAAACGTTTATGTCGTACGTGCATGATGTTTCTCCAAAACTACCACCCATTTCACGCATCACCGTTAAAGTGCGTTTTGTTCCCGCTTCGCCGGCCGCTGTGGTCGAGCGGTTCTAGGCGCTTCTGTCCGGAACCACGCGGCTGCTACGGTCGCTTGATGTCTCCTGGAGGAACACTGAGCCATGCTGCCTCTATAGCGAAATGTTGCCTGTTCAGGATTCTATTCACGAACTACCCTCTCAATTGCTGTTGTTGTTGTTGTGGTCTTCAGTCCAGATACTGGTTTGATGCAGCTCTCCATGCTATCCTATCCTGTGCAAGCTGCTTCATCCCCAAGTACCTACTGCAACGTACATCCTTCTGAATCTGTTTTCTGTATTCATCTCTTGGTCTCCCGCTACGATTTTTACTCTCCACGCTGCACTCCAATACTAAATTGGTGATACCTTGATGCCTCAGAACATGCCCTGTCTACCGATCCCTTCTTCTAGTCAAGTTGTGCCACAAATTCTTCTTCTCCCCAATCTTTTCAGTACCTCCTCGTTAGTTACTTGATCTATCCATCTAATCTACAGCAGTCTTCTGTTGCACCAAATTTCGAAAGCCTCTATTCTGTTCTTATCTAAACTATTTATCGTCCATGTTCAAATTGGTTCAAATGGCTCTGAGCACTATGGGACTTAACATCTGTGGTCATCAGTCCCCTAGAACTTAGAACTACTTAAACCTAACTAACCTAAGGACATCACACACATCCATGCCCGAGGCAGGATTCTAACCTGCGACCGTAGCTCGTCCATGTTCCACTTCCATACAAATACTTTCAGAAAAGACTTCCTGACACATCTATGCTCGATGTCAACATATTCCATCTAATCTTCAGCAGTCTTCTGTAGCACCAAATTTCGAAAGCCTCTATTCTCTTCTTATCTCAACTATTTATCGTCCATATTCCACTTCCATACAAATACTTACAGAAAAGACTTCCTGACACATCTATGCTCAATGTTAACATATTTCTCTTCTTCATAGCCGGCCGGTGTGGCCGAGCGTTCTAGGCGCTTCAGTCTGAAACCGCGCGACCGCTACGGTCGCAGGTTCTAATCCTGCCTCGAGCATGGATGTGTGTGATGTCCTTAGGTTAGTTAGGTTTAAGTAGTTCTAAGTCTAGGGGACTGATGACCTCAGATTTTAAGTCCCATAGTGCTCAGAGCCATTTGTACCATTTTTTGTTGCCGCTCCCACGCCCCCCTCCTCCTCCTATCAATGATTTTAGAATTTCCGATGGAAATCGCTTCTGCCCTATTTGATTTTACCTCTCCAAAGCTCTTCCAAATTCTAACACTGGATCTCTTCACTATCGACTTCTGTTTCTTCTTCTGTCACGTCATAAGGTAAGTCCTCTCCCTCACAGATGCTTTCAGTGTCTTCTTTCCACCTATCCGCTCGCTACCCTGCATTTGACAATGGAAACCCCCACTGCACTCTTAAATGATCCAACCCTTGCTTTTAGTTTCAGCGGTGATTGTTTTGACTTTCCTATAAGTTGAGTCAGTCCTTCTGGCAATCATTTCCTTTGCGATTTCTACACATATTACATGTAGTCATTTCGCCTTGGCTTCTCCGCAGTTCCTATTTATTCCAGTCCTAAGCTACTTGTACTTCTGTATTCCTGAATTTCCCTGAACGTTTTTGTACTCCCATCTTTCGTCACTTAGTTGAGGTACTTCTTCAGTTACCTTTGGATTGTTCGCAGTTCCCCTCCTTGTGTCTACCTTTTTCTTTGCAACTTATTGACCTTTTTAGAGGTGCCCATTCTCCTCCAACTGAAATGCCTACTGAGCCTTTTCATTATCAAAGTTCCAACAGCCTCAGAGAACTTCAAGCGTATAAGCGTATCTCTTCATTCCGTAGTACTTCTGTATCCCAATACTTTGAGCATTCATTCTTCCTGACTAGTTTCTTAATCCTCATAATTACATATCTCCTCCTGGGTACACCTTAAAGTCTAGCGGTCAGGGGTGTCTTGTCAGTGTCCGTGTCGCTTCTCCCGTCGGAGGTTCGAGTCCTCCCTCGGGCATGGGTGTGTGTGTGTGTCGTCCTTAGCGTAAGTTAGTTGACGTTAGATTAAGTAATGTGTAAGCTTAGGACCGATGACCTCAGCAGTTTGGTCTACACAAATTAAAAAAAAAAGAAAGAAGTTTCTCACCAAGATGTAATTTAACTAAATCTTCCTGTATCTCCCAGCCTTCTTCAATTATACTTTCTTCTCTTGTGATTCTTAAATCTCAAACTTACTGCACACCTCAATAGTCTTTCTCATCTCTTATTCCTGTTACCAAGCCCATATTCTCCCATAATCCTTTCTTCTATTCTGTCCCTTACAACCGCATTTCAGTCCTCCATAATTATTAGATTTATCTCCCTTTATGCACTGAACTACCTATTCGCTATCCTAATATACTTTATCTGTCTCTTCATCTTCTCCTTGCAATGTCCCCATGTATACCTGAACTATTGTTGGCTGCTATTTATAGCTGAAATTTATTGCAGAACTCAATTAGTCTTTCATCTGTCTCATTCATAGTGCCAAACCAATATTCTCCCGTAACCCTTTCTTCTACTCATTCACCTGCAACTGCATTCCTATCCTCCATAGCTATCAGACTTTCCTCTCTGTTTACGTAATGAATTACTCATTCAGTACCCTCATATACTTTCTCAGTCTCTTCAAATTTGGCCATCGACGTCAGCATGTGTACCTGAAATAGGCGATACCAGCGTTTATTTGCTGTCGATTCTGATGAGAACAATCCTATCACTGAACTGTTCACAATGACTCACTTTCTGCCATACATTTCTATTCATAATGAACTCAAAGCTCGTTATTCCATTTTCTGCTGCTGTTGATATCACCCTATACTAGTCTGACCAGAAATTCTTGTCTTCTTTCCATCCACTTCAGTTACCGTCACTTGAGCCTTAGTATTTCCCTTCTCATATTTCCTAGCTTCCCTACCTCCTGACATTCCACCTCCTGTCGTTCCACCCTCTCATTCATAGAACATTATTGTTGGGTTATTTGACATTTTCCTCATGGTTACTTCCCCCTTGGCAGTCCCATTACAAATGCGGGACTAGTCCAGAATCTTGTGCCAACGGAGAGATCATCATCACACTTTTTAATTACAGGCCATATGTCCTGTGTATACACGTTACGTGTCTTTAATGAAATGGTCATGCCATTGATCATTGCTGATTCTTCCACTTTCGAGAGGCCGTTTCCCACCCCAAGGGCAAGAGAGCGTCCTGAACCTTTACCCAATTTTCCGCCCCCTTTGACAAGGTTGTTGGCAGAATGAGGGTGACTCCTTATGCCGGAAGTCATCAGTCGCCATTGCTGATGATTTTTATTCAAAATTGAAGAGGTGACAGTATCTGAACCCAGGACCAAGAACGTTTCGATTATTAATCAAAGGCGCTACTCATAGACCATTAACCATCCGTGAAGCATCACGAAGTAAGTTCGGTGTTGACACCGCTCCCACACATCCTCGACTCGCTGATGACATCCAGAGGCTGCCAACAGTGACAAATTGAGCTTCCATGTGCTGTGGCTTCTAAACACATGTTCTTGAGGGAGTGATATGGTACACAGATAAGATAGATGGTCGGTAAAGGCACTGGGTCAACGTTCCACATCGACCATCCTACCTTGTGGGCCACCAGAAATATATATCCGATCAAAATGGTTCAAATGGCTCTGAGCACTATGGGACTTAACATCTATGGTCATCAGTCCCATAGAACTACTTAAACCTAACAAACCTAAGGACATCACACAACACCCAGTCATCACGAGGCAGAGAAAATCCCTGACCCCGCCGGGAATCGAACCCGGGAACCCGGGCGCGGGAATCGAGAACGCTACCGCACGACAACGAGCTGCGGACCGATATCCGATCAAGTCGGCTCGGCGAGTGACTAGTAAAAAATGTATATCCCTAACGATTCCCATGGATTTTGTCACATATATCTGAATGTCCATTTCTCGGAATATTTCTTATAGCTCAGGACAGATTTTGTAATGTGCAGTTTGATCGTTTGGGGTTAATGCACAGTTGAAGTCACCACTCACCAGGAATTCATCGAATATGCCAGTAAATAATGGCGTGGCTCGTCTGTATTCTGTGCCAGATTCCATGAACTGGCACAGTCCCTGTGTCGAAGGTATATAAGCCAGGTAACGAACTGGGATCCTCTCTCAGACCAATACCGCCATTCCACTGTCGCTGTCTGAGTGTGGCGCGGTGTAGGAGATGTAGCAGTGAGCTTCCTGGAACGCAGTAATACAGATTTCCTACACCATCACTATGTCCACATCAGAAGCATACAGCATATCCCAGAAAAGCTGTTTTTTCACAGGCGATCTAATAGTGTTTTCCGCAACTGTCCCTATATCGTATGCCTGGGTCCGCGTACCTGCCCTCTTTGCAATATGGTGAATGGCGGAAACCCTTCACAATTGCTTTAAAAGAAGACCAAGCAGCTAATTGGATATCTTTGAGTTTGGTATCAAAGGTTGCATCTTTTAGCAATTTTCTTATTTGTGGTTCAACAAATATACCCTCTTTCAGCTTTACCGCACTTAATATGGGAAACTTTTCTTTTAAGTGATCGAAGGCCTCACGTTCTTTATCCAGGGCTTTTACAAACTTCCTGATAAGGCGCAACTTGTTATGAAGAGGAGGCAAAATGATTTTATCGGGCTAAACCAATGGGGTACTGTTAAAATTTACGTTTCCAGGAACATGTGACTTCCGTACAGGCCATTCCTTGATTGTATAGTGGTTCTTGCTGTCACGGCTGCTCCGAAGTCATAAAAAGCAGCACTATTTCGTTAATCCAGCCTGTAGACCTGTGAGGGGTGCAACAACTTCTAAATCACAACAAAGCTGCCACTCATGATCCTTATATTTGATTGCCTCTTGCAGCAAAGCCATGGTTTCATAGGTTTCTTTCATAACTACTGTGTAAGCCAAAGTACCGATGGGAAAGCATTGCCATTATGCAGTAGTACTGCTTTCAAGCTGGTTTTACTGGAGTCAATAAATATTCGCCACTCCTGTGTATTATGTTGTACACCTAGCTGCATCATCAGACCACTGACATCTCTACATACACACACTGAATTCTGCATATCGAAATATTGAGCGAAGGAAATTTTTGTCCCTGGAGCAAGAAGGTTCCGTTGTTGCAGTCTCGACCCCAAGAGTTCAGCTTGCTGTTTTGAAAGTTTTAGATCGCGAACCAAATCGATAATCCCTTTTGATTAAAGCGCTGAGGTGAAGTGTTATGATATTGAGGGCAGTACTCTTCTATATGTTCAATACTTCCTGATTCACTTGACATGGTGTCTGGTTCCGTGGCTTTCAAGTTACAGCAAGGAACAGGCAACCCGTCATCATGGGGCACAGACAAATTCACTGAAGATAAATTTGGATACTTTATTTTATGTCTAGTTTTGCTTGAATGTCCCGAAATATTTGTAAGACAGAAGTAACAGTTTGAATAATGGTAATTAGCTCACACCACACCATCGGAACAGCGAATGGCATGGCTTGGCGTTTTCCTTTCAACCTCTCGGTTAAGCTTGTAGTACAGGCTATGCAGGCAATATGAGGTGCAAAATTTTTTCTTGATCACCAATAGGACAATCAAAATACAATTTATATGGCTTCTTAACCAAATCAATGATTGGTTTTCTTTGGGCTTTTGGAGTGAATTTCCCACACACATAACAAAATTGGTCGGGGTGGTTCAGACAGCAACGAGATTTACTAGATGCCATTCTTCTTAATGTATGTTTTAACCACAAAACGTTTGCACTATTTTCACAGGAAACAGTCACTGAGGATCTCTTTCACAACACTGGATTACCACACCAACCATTTACTGGCGGTTTGTAGATCTTCTATCTCTACTCCGCAAATCAAAAACAAACAATTAAACATCAAAACAGAAGAACAGCAAAAAGCAAAATACTGAATAAGAAAAGTAAAAAGAAACCATTAAAAACTCAAAAATGGTACGTGCCAGAAGATTTTGAAAGGTATATTCGGATTCTATACACCTAAGTAAACGCTAGTTGATGTATCGCATCCCAGATGCAGTGTTTTCCACATATTCCTTTCCTTTCCGATTCTGCGCAGAACCTCCTCTTTCCTTACTTTATCAATCCACCTCCTTTTCAAAATTTGTCTGTAGCACCACATCTCAAATGCTTCGATTCTCTTCTGTTCCGATTTTCCCACAGTCCATGTTTCACTACTACACACTACTGTACTCCAGACATACATTTTCAGATATTTCTTCCTCAAATTAAGGCCGTATTTGATATCGGTAGACTTCTTTGGCCAGAAATGCCCTTTTTGCCATTGCTAGTCTGCTTTTGATGTCCTCCTTGCTCCGACCGTCATTGGTTATTTTACTATTTCCTTAAATTCATCTACGTCGTCACCATCAATCCTGATGTTAAATTTCTCGCTGTTCTCATTTTCTCTACTTCTCATTACCTTCGTCTTTCTTCAGTCCATACTCTGTCCTCATTAGACTGTTCATCTATTCAGAACCTCATGTAATTCTTCTTCACTTTCACTCAGGATAGCGATGTCATCAACCAATCATATCATTAATACCCCTTCACCCACTCCTGAAACTTCCTTTTATTTACATCATTGCTTCCTCGATGTACAGATTGAACAGTAGGGGCGAAAGACTACATCATAGTCTTACACCCTTTTTAATCCGAGTACTTCGTTCTTGGTCGTCCACTCTTATTATTCCCTCTTGGCTGTTGTACATATTGTGTATGACTCGTCTCTCTCTTACACCTACTTTTATCAGAATATACATCTTGCACCATTTTACATTGTCAACGCTTTTTCCAGGTCGACAAATCCTATGAACGTGTCTTGATTTTTCTTTAATCTTGCTTCCATTATCAACCACAACGTCAGAATTGCCTCTCTCCTGCCTTTACCTTTCCTAAAGCCAAACTGATCGTCATCTAACAGATCCTCAGTTTTCTTTTCCATTCTTCTGTATATTATTCTTGTAAGCAACTTGGTTGCATGAGCTGTTAAGCTGATTGTGCGGTAATTCTCGCACTTGTCAGCTCTTGCCGTCTCCGGAACTGTGTGGATAATGCTTTTCCGAAAGGCAGATGGTATTTCGCCAGACTTATACATTCTACACAGCAACGTGAATAGTCGTTTTGTTGTCACTTGCCCCAATGATTATAGAAATTCTGATGGAATGTTATCTATCCCTTCTGCCTTATTAGATCTTAAGTCCTCCAAAGCTCTTTTAAATTCTGATTCTAATACTGGATTTCCTGTCTCTTCTGAATCGACTCCTGTTTTTTCTTCTATCAGACAAATCTTACCCCTCATGGAGGCTTTCAATGTATTCTTCCACCTATCCGCTCTCTCCTTTGCGTTTAACATTGGTATTCCCTTTGCACTCTCAATGTTATCACCGTTGCTTTTAATGTCACTGAAAGTTGTTTTGACTTTCCTGTATGCTGTTCTACCGACAATCATTTATTATTCGATGTCTTCACATTTTTCCTTCAGCCATATAGTCTTAGCTTCCCTGCACTTCCTATGTATTTCATTCCTCATCGATTTGTATTTCTCTATTCCTGAGATTCCCGGAACATTTTTGTACTTCAACGATCAATTGAAGTATTTCTTCTGTTACCCACGGTTTAGTCGCAGATACCTTCTTTGTACCTACGTTTTTCTTTCCAGCTTCTGTGCTGGCCCTTTTCAGAGATGTCCATCCCTCTTCAACTGTACTGCCTACTGAGCTATTCCTTATTGCTGTATCTGTACCCTTAGAGAACCTCAACCGAATGGCGTCATTCGTCAGTACTTCCGTATCCGACTTCCTTGCCTACTGATTCTTCATGTCTTAAACTTCAACCTATTCTTCGTCACTACTATTTTGAGATAAGAGTCTATGTCTACTCCTAGGTACGCCTTACAATGCGGTATCTGATTCCGCAATTTCTGTCTGACCATGATGTAATCTATCTGAAATATTCGCGTATGACCGGGCCTTTTCCAAGTATACTTCCTCCTCTTGTGACTGTTCAACAGAGTATTCACTATTACTTGCTGAAACTTGTTACAGAACTCAGTTAGTCTTTCTCCTTTCTCATTCCTTGTCCCAAGCCCATATTTTCCTGTAACTTTTTCTTCTACTCCTTCACCTACAACTGCATTCCAGTTTAGCATGAATATTTTATTTTTGTCCCCCTTTACTTACTGTATTACCCTTTCAATATCTTCATACACTTTCTCCATCTCTTCATTTTCGGCTTGCGACGTCGCCATGTGTACCTGAAGTATCGTTGTAGGTGTTGCTTTGCTATCGATTATGATAAGAACAACCCTATGAGTGAACGGTTCACAGTAACACACTCTCTGCCGTAGCTTCCTATGCATAAGGAATCCTACTACTGTTATACCATTTTCTGCTCCTGTTGATATTACCCTATACTCATCTGACCAGAAATCGTTGCCTTCTTTCCATTTCATTTCACTGACCCCTAGACTGAGCCTTTACATTTTCCTTTTCAGATTTTATAGTTTCCCTACTACGTTCAAGCTTCTGACATTCCACGCCCCGATTCGTGGAACGTTATCCTTGCGTTGATTATTCAATCTTTTCCTCGTGGTAACCTCCCCTTGGCAGTATCCTCTCGGAGATCTGAATGGGGACTATTCCGGAATCTTTTGCCAGTGGAGAGATCATCATGAATATGAAGGTGAAAGGAGTGCAGTTTTCAGGTAATGGGGACCTTCTGAATGCTTGGGACAACAGGTGTGCCTCACTCTCTACAGAAAGTTAGGGAACTGGTATAGGGGTCGGTTTCGGAGGATGGAGTTCTGTATTCAATGTGGCGGAAATTACTTTGAAAACATTAAATAAGTAAGGCTGTATTGCAAAACTTTCCTAGTTTTGTGTCAGCAGAAGAGCCAACACCATGTTACTTGAGGAGGCCGAAATGCACGCGTTTTAGCTCACGCGGGCTGGCGTGAGGAGGGAAGGACTATACTGACGTGAGGTCTGGAACATAACAAGGATTAGAATTCAGAAAGCGGACGTAATTAGTTTGATACTTAACTTTAATCCATTAATGATGAACGTCGCTCTTGACGGTACATAATTCGCAATATTATCTGTTGATAATACATTCATAGTAACAGAATATGGCGCCTTGTTAGGTCGTAGCAAATGACGTAGCTGAAGGCTATGCTAAACTGTCATAACGGCAAATGAGAGCGTATGTAGTCAGTGAACCATCGCTAGCAAAGTCGGATGTCCAACTGGGGCGAGTGCTAGGGAGTCTCTCTAGACTAGACCTGCCGTGTGGCGGCGCTCGGTCTGCAATCACTGATAGTGGCGACACGCGGGTCCGACGTATACTAACGGACCGCGTCCGATTTAAAGGCTACCACCTAGCAAGTGTGGTGTCTGGCGGTGACACCACACCTAGTACCCTTTGCATGTTGTGCTTGTGAACTCTGGGCTCGCTGGAGCGTATGTTACGGGTGAAGGATTCTGACAATGTGCTCTGCAGCGTACGCGTCTGCCACGGTGAGCGCGCTGTCCGTGGCGGGAATGCTATGGTGGTCGACCGCTCCGCGCCCGCGGCTGGTCGGCCGGCCGCTGCAGGTCTGCTGGTCCCTGACCGCGCTGCTGCTGGGCTGCCTCTACAGCAGCCGGCTCTGCTCCACGCTCACCGCGCCGCGCGAGCTGCCGCCCCTGGCCACGGTCGCCGCCATGATGCGGCACGGCTGCACCTGGGGCATGCCCACCAAGATGTCCATGGGCTATATGTTCAACCCCGAGGTGAGCAGTCTGCCAGTTGGGTCTCACCTTCGATATCGCTGTGGCCATCTCCACCTGCCGCTGTGTGGGGCGCGTTTAGTGACTGGACTGTACGACACTCAAGACCATTTCTGTTCGGTAATACACAAACGTGACAAATATCGTAAGGATTCCTCCTAACACCGTGTCGGAACTCCTTTTTCCCGGCGTTGTGCTGCAGCTGTTCCAAGTAGCACAGACTCAACACATCGCTGGATGTCCCCTGGTGAAACATTCAGCCATGCTGCCTCTATAGCCGTCTGTAATTGCGAAAGTGTTGCCTGTTCAGGATTCTATGCAGGAACTAACCTCTCAGTTGCTTTTGTTGCTGTGGTCTTCAGTCCAGAGACTGGTTTGGTGCAGCTTTCCATGCTACCCTATCCAGTGCAAACTGCTTCATCTCCAAGTACCTACTGCAACCTACATCCTTCTGAATCTGCTTAGTGTATTCATCTCTTGGTCTCCCTCTAAGATTTTTACCTTCCATGCTGCCCTCAATACTAAATTGGTGATACCTTGATGCCTTAGAAGATGCCTTGTCTACTGTAACGTTGCTCTAGGTGGGCGAAAAGAAAAAGAATTGTTATTTTTTATTTTTTGGAAAATGTCGAAAAAGTGAATATTTTGGTGGGCCACTTGGCAAGAGAATCAGGGATTGATTACTATGTTATAATAACATACGGTGAACATTAAATACGTGGTTGGATTATTTTGAACAAGAGCAGCAGATTGATTTATATGAAATCGTTCGGAAGACACATTATCATTTCTGTGCATTTTTATAGTCGCGATGTAGTCATATCCGGAACAACACTTAGGGACCAGAAGATTTATAAACTTTAAAAGGAATGTAACACTACACAATTTAAAAAAAAAGAGCTGATTCAGAAATAACAGGAAAACGATAATGTTCCTTCTGCCTCATGCTAGGTTCCGCCAATCGGCGTGATCGTAATTTCTGCTGATGAACTAACACAAAATATTTAACATTAAAGTAAATGAGGAGATGTAAATCATCAAGGTTAATTTACTAAAATAAGCACACTTATTTTTAACACACGTTTTTAATGCTACGTACCTTTTCATATTAAATTACAATAGATGACCATTGTGGTTAAATACTTTATACATAACAGTCAGCCGGCTGTGGTGCCGAGCCGTTCTAGGCACTTCAGTCTGGAACCGCTACGGTCGCAGGTTCGAATCCTGCTTCTGGCATGGATGTGTGTGATGTCCTTAGGTTAGTTAGATTTAAGTAGTTCTAAGTTCTAGGGGACTGATGACCTCAGCTGTTAAGTCCAATAGTGCTCAGAGCCATTTGAACCATAACAGTCAAAATGTGCTCTTGATGCTGTCTGTTCGTAATCAGTTACGAGAAACTACATGTTTTCTGATTGGAAAAATAGCAATTAGTATATTTACTGAATATTCTCACATACAATAAAAAATACCAATGCGGAACGCAGCAAGTGCGCGGCCGCCTTTCATAGAATACAAACAGTAAAAGGTGAGGCGCTCAGTGACTCATTTGTCTTGAAACAAGAGAATTCTTTTTTATATCATCAATCAATATATGTACATAGAGATTTACAGGCACCGCGCAAGAACGGCAAAGATAAAGAATAATAGATTGTGTCGCTGCTATGCGACGGTTCGTTTCTTTAACTTTACAATTGTTCGATAACTGTAGGCCATCAGGCGTTTACTATTGAGCGTATATTAACGTTTGTGAGGCGAAAATTACTAATATTACACTATCGATCCCTTCTTCTTGTCAAGTTGTGCCGCAAATTCTTCTTCTCCCCAATTCTATTCACTAACTCCTCGTTAAAAAAAAGTGTGTGAAGTCTTATGGGACTTAGCTGTTAAGGTCATCAGTCCCTAAGCAGGACAAACACACACACACACACACACACACACACACACACACCCATGCCCGAGGGATGACTCGTACCTCCGCCGGGACCAGCCACACAGTCCATGACTGCAACGCCTTAGACCGCTCAGCTAATCCCCCGAGGCCCTCCTCGTTAGTTACTTGATCTATCCATCTAATCTTCAGCATTCTTCTGTAGCCCCACATTTCGAAAGCCTCTATTCTCTTCTTGTCTAAACTATTGATCATCCATGTTTTCACTTCCATACACGGCTACACTCCATACAAATACTTTGAGAAAAGACTTCCTGACACTTAAATCTATGCTCGATGTTAACAAATTTCTCTTCTTCATAAACGCTTTCCTGGCCATTGCCAGTCTACGTTTTATATCCTTTCTATTTCGACCATCATCGGTTATTTTGCTCCCCAAATAGCAGAACTTGCCTAGTACTTTAAGTGTCTCATTTCCTAATCTAATTCCCTCAGCATCACCTGATTTAATTAAACTACATTCCATTATCCTAGCTTTGCTTTTGTTGATGTTCATCTTATACCCTCCTTTCAAGACGCTGCCCATTCCGTTCAACTGCTCCTCCAGCTCCTTTGCTGTCTCTGACAGAATTACAGCATCATCGGCAAACCTCAAGGTTCTTATTTCGTCTGCATGGATTTCAATTCCTACCTCTCGATTATGTCTCCTAAATCTTCGATGGGGATGGCCAAATCATTCTCTCCAACTATCCAGAAAGTTCTTCTAACAAATCGCAAACAGCTGCAGCCAAGTGACATGGCACATAATCATCCACAAGAATTCCATCGTTTTTTCGGAACGTGAAGCCCTTGAATAGATGCAAATGGTGTCAAGAGTAGACGAACGTAACCATTTCCAATCAACGATCGGTTCAGTTGGATCAGACGATACGGTCAGTTCCATGCGAACGCAAACCACACTATTATAGAGCCAACAGCAGCTTGCACAATGCCTTGTTGACAACATGGATCCATGGCTTCGCGAGATGTTCAACACACTCGAACCCTGCAATCAGCTGATACCAACTCAAATCTAAACTCATCCGACTAGGCAACTGTCGCTGAGGGTCCAACCAGTACGATCACCAACCCAGGAGAGGCCGGCCGAAGTGGCCGTGCGGTTAAAGGCGCTGCAGTCTGGAACCGCAAGACCGCTACGGTCGCAGGTTCGAATCCTGCCTCGGGCATGGATGTTTGTGATGTCCTTAGGTTAGTTAGGTTTAACTAGTTCTAAGTTCTAGGGGACTAATGACCTCAGCAGTTGAGTCCCATAGTGCTCAGAGCCATTTGAACCAACCAACCCAGGAGAGGCGCTACGGGCGATGTCGCGCTGTTAGCAAAGGTGTTGTCGTCAATCGTCTGCTGCCATAGCACTTAACGCCAAATTCTGTCGCACTCTCCTAACGGATACCACAGACAACCCTATGCAGACGCTGCTGCTTTCGGCCGTCAAATGAAGACCGCTAGTCACTGCGTTGCCGTGATGGGAGGTAATGCTTGAAATTGGCACACTCTTGTCGCTGTAGATTGAATCCATCTACGATTTCCGAAATGTAATGTCGTATGCGTCTAGCAACAACTACTACTCCGCCTTCAAGGTCTGATGATTCCCATAATCAAGTCCGTAATCTATTCACACGAATCACATGGGTACAAATAACAGCTCCGATACCACAGTGCACTTTTATACCTTATGCACCCGATAATACCTTCATCCGTATATGTGCGTATCTTTATCCCGTAACTTTTGTCACATGAGTGTAAATCAGTCGTGCACTTACTTAACTAAATTGTCAGTGTGTGTGGCTGCTGAGCGGAGGGCCCACGCTCCACTCTTGTCACAGCCACGGCCTTATTCTTCGTGGGAGGTCGGGAACAGAGTGTCCGAAGCCTCCTGAAGCCAACTGGGTAGCTAATTGGGTGAGAAGTAGCGGCCACAACGCCTGGGAAGCTGATAACGACCAAGAGAACGGTGTGCTGACCCCAAGCCCCTCCATACCACATCCGAATGACGTCACTGGTAGAGGGTAACACGGTGGCCGGTCTGTACTATAGGCAGATTAGGTGGAGCTTTAGCTTCAGTCGACTCACTGGACAAAACATTAGTCACCCTCTTCAATGACACACTAGCTGCTTTCCACATCTACGTCTGCATGACAACTCTGCGTTCACAATTAAGTGCCCGGCAGAGGATTAATCGAAACGCCTGCAAGCCGGCCAGGGTGGCCGAGCGGTTCTAGGCGCTATAGTCTGGAACCGCGCGAACGCTACGGTCGCAGGTACGAATCCTGCCTCGGGCATGGATGTGTGTGATGTCCTTAGGTTAGTTAGGTTTAAGTAGTTCTAAGTTCCAGGGGACTGATGACCTCAGACGTTAAGTGCTCAGAGCCATTTGAACCATTTGAAACGCCTGCAACCTACGTTTCTACCGTTCCACTCTGTAACAACGAACAAGAAAACTAACTCTTAAATCTTTCCGTGCGAGGTCTTATTTTATTATTATGATCATTCCTTCCTGCTTAGTTGGGCGCCAACTAAATATTTTTGCATTCGTGAGAGAAAGCTGCTGATTCAAATTTCATGATCAGATATTTCTGCGATGAAAAACAGCGTCCTTTTAATGATTGCCAGCCCAATTCGCCTATTCCGCGATATTACAAAGCGAACTGTCCTTCTTTGAACTTTCGAGGTCCTCGGTCAATCCTATCTGATATGAATCCCACCCGCACAGCAACACTCCAGAAGAGGATGGACAAGCATAGTGTAAACAGTTTCCTTAATAGACCTGTTACATTTTCTGTGTTCTGCCACATTAATCGCAATCTTTGGTTCGCTTTTCTCGCAACACTATTTATGTGATCCTTCCAGTTAAAGTTAATGGCAACTGTCATTCGTAAGCGTCTAACTGAATTCACAGCCTTTAGGTTTGTCTGATTTATCGAGTAACCGAAATTTACCGGATTCAATCTAGTATTCATGTGGATAACTTCACACTCTTGAGTACTTAGAGTCAACTGCCATTTCTTGCACCAAACAGATATCTTATCTAAATCATTTTGCAACTAGTTTTGATCATCTTATGGCTTTAGAAGGCGGAAAATGACGTCATTGTTTGCTAACAGACTAATAGGGCTGCCCAGACTGTCTCCTAAATTGTTGATGAACATCAGAAATAGCAAAGGCCCTGTAACTCTCCTTGAGTTTTACTCACTTTCCGTCAGTTTCTACAAACTGCGACCTTTCTAACAGAGAATTACGAATCCAGTTGCACAACTGACACCAAACCCCATAGTCACCCTATTTGACTGGAAATCGCTTGTGAGAAACGGTATCAAAAGCCAAATGGAAATCTTAAAATATGCAATCAATTTGACATCTCCTGTCGATAGCTCTCATTAATTTGTGAGAATAAAGAGCTGGTTGTGTTTCACATGAACGATATTTTCTGAATTCGTGATGGGTACTTGTCAATAATTCGTTTTCTTCGATGTAGTTCATAATGTTCGAATACACCATATGTTTCAAAATCCTACTGCAAATCGACGTCAGTGATAAGTGTCTGTAATTCAGCGGATTACTCCCTTTTACTTTCTTGAGTACTGGTGTGACTTGTGCAACTTTCCAGTCTTTAGGTGCGGATCGTTCGATGAGCAAGACAACACCTGTCTCAGTGTATGTTAAATCTATTTTGATACAGGTAGTACCTGTGATCTAATTGCATGGTTTGAGATCTTCGATTTCAGTGTAGGCAGTAATTAAAATCGTTTCACACATACTGGCTGTGTTATACATTAAAGTGTCAGGAGATCCCTTGGAATTAATATCGGTGTCCCAATATTTACTCGTGAGGTACACACACACATATGGCAGTTGTCATCTCTGGACGTTGTAGGTTACAAAGCGCAAGCGATTCGATATCTTAATGCAGTGCAAGTTGGAAGGGCGGTATGTTCGATGCCAAAAGCATGGAATTTCGGTCATGTTACTGCAGATGCCAATATCCTCTCCATGTGTCTTACACAGTTTGTCGACGCGCTACAGGGAGACAAGACGAGTTGGACAAGGTCGCAGACGCATTATAACCACACGTTATTGGCCATCTCTGATGTAAGGAGTCGTACAGACATGGCCAAAGCGCTGGAAGACTATCTCACAAGGACCATCAGCGTTCCTGTGTAGGATCAAGCTGGAATGAACAGGCTGCGAGGAAGGACATTACGACCCAGGTATCTTGATGGAGTACCACGGTTGACATGACATCTTGCACCTCACCTTCAATTCGGCCGTTATTATGCCAACCGGCAACTTCGTCACTGGCGAAACCTGCTGTTCACAGGCAAGTTTAGATATCCTTTGACTCAAGGGCCTGTGGTGAGCGGTACCTGCCAAATGGTGTCTAGGAAATCGACACATTTCCAAGGTTCTTTGACGTTGGGAAGAGGCTTTAGTGTTGACAGCTGTCTTGTCGTTGTCCATGGTGGCCTTACCGTCAGGCAGTACATCGAATAGATACTTGTGCACCATGTGGTGGCTGGTGAATACGGTGATGGCCCTGAATTCCTTCTAATGCCACGCCGTATGCAGTAGGCGATGCTCTGCGGAGCCTCGATATTGAAGTAATCGAGTGACTGGCGGTGAGTCCCGCCCTAAACCGCATCTAGAATGTGTGGGACACACTTGACAGACGTCTGCGATCAGCCTGTTCCACAACATACTCTCCAACAACAGTCATGGGCTTTCATTGAAAAATGGGAATGGATACGACAAGGTATGGAAATGGAAATGAGCGTTTGGTGTCATTGGCTGGGAGGCCCCTTATGGAATAGATCCGGCCGCCTTGATGCAGGCCTTATTGCATTAGATGCCACATTGGGCGACCTGCGTGCCGGATGGGGATGAAATGATGATGAAGACAACACAACACTTAGTCCCTGAGCGGAGAAAATCCCAGACCTAGCCAGGAATTGAGCCTGGGCCCCTTAGGACTGCAGTCCGTCAGGCTGACCATTCAGCTATTGGAGCGAACTACAACAAGGTGATCTCCGTAGACGATTATCGAGCACGCCACGCAGGTGTCAGGCAGTGGTAAGTGATCACGAAGGGCATATGCATTACTGAAGCTCAAAAATGAAAAGCACCTAGGAAGATGGGATGAATTATTGTTTCCCGTTTGTTTTCGGCTGCTGTGATATACACTTTGTTTCTTTTTATGTAATCGATGGAGGATGTAATGATGTTTTATTGTGCATATGATTTGTGAAAGGTAAAAGTATAATTTCGCGTCACATCCAGCCTTCAGTTATTGTTCAATGGTGTATGACAGACGAGCAAAATCATGTTGACCTTCTTCCTTTGAGCAGTGTATTACATCTGAGGGTGTATGTCCTGCTTCATATACACTGGACTGCCAAACCTGTATAGGCATGCGTATTCAAATACAGTCATATGTAAACAGGCAGTATACGGCGCTGCGGTCGGCAACTCCTATACAGTGTGTTCCATAGATCGTGACCGGGCCAATTATCTCACGTAATATGCGTCAAACGAAAAAACTACAAAGAACAAAACTTGCCTAGCTTGAAGGGGGAAACCAGATGACGCTATGGTTGGCCCGCTAGATGGCGCTACCATAGGTCAAACGGATATCAACTGCGTTTTTTTTTAATAGGAACCCCAATTTTTCTTACATATTCGTGTAGTACATAAAGCAATATAAATGTTTCTGTTGGAACAGTTTTTTCGCTTTGTGACAGATGGCGCTGTAGTAGTCACAAACGTATAAGTACGAGGTATCACGTAACATTCCGCCAGTGCGGACGGTATTTGCTTCGTGGTACATTACCCGTGTTAAAATGGACCGTTTACCAACTGCGGGAAAGGTCGATATCGTGTTGATGTATGCCTATTGTGATCAAAATGCCCAACGAGCTTGTGCTATATATGCTGCTCTGTATCTTGGACGACATCATCCCAGTGTCCGGATAGTTACGTTATTTAAGGAAACAGGAGGTGTTCAGCCACATGTGAAACGTCAACCACTACCTGCAACAAATGATGATGCCCAAGTAGGTGTTTCAACTGCTGTCGTGGCTAATCCGCACATCAGTAGCAGACAAATTGCGCGAGAATCGGGAATCTCAAAACCGGTGGTGTTGAGAATGCTACATCAACATCGATTACACCCGTACCATATTTATATGCACCAGGAATTTCATGGCGACGATTTTGAACGTCGTGTACTGTTCTGCCACTGGTCACAAGAGAAATTACAGGACGATGACAGATTTTTGGCACGCGTTCTATTTAGCGACGAAGCGTCGTTCACCAACAGCGGTAACGTAAACCGGAATAATATGCACTATTGGGCAACGGAAAAACCACGATGGCTGCGACAAGTGGAACATCAGCGATCTTGGCGGGTTAATGTATGGTGCGGCATTATGGGAGGAAGGATAATTGGCCCCCGTTTTATTGATGGCAATCTAAATGGTGCAAAGTATGCTGATTTCCTATGTAATGTTCTACCGATGTTACTACAAGATGTTTCACTGCATTACAGAATGGCGATGTACTTCCAACATTATGGATGTCCGGCACATAACTCGCGTGCGGTTGGAGCGGTATTGAATAGCATATTTGATGACAGGTGGATTGGTCGTCGGAGCACCATACCATGGCCCGCACATTTACCGGATCTGACGTCCGCGGATTTCTGTCTGTGGGAAAAGTTGAAGGATATTTTCTGTCGTGATCCACCGACAACGCCTGAGATGGGTCAGCGTATTGTCAATGCATGTGCGAACATTACGGAAGCCGAACTACTCGCTGTTGAGAGGAATGTCGTTACACGTATTGGCAAATGCATTGAGACCGACGAACATAATTTTGAGTGTTCATTGCATTTATGTGGTATTTACAAGTAATCACGCTGTAACAGCATGCGTTCTCAGAAATGATAAGTTCACAAAGGTACGTGTATCACATTGGAACAACCGAAATAAAATGTTCAAAGGTACCTACGTTCTGTATTTTAATTAAAAAAACCTACCTGTTACCAACTGTTCGTCTAAAATTGTGAGCCATATGTTTGTGACTATTACAGCACCATCTGTCACAAACCGAAAAAAGTGGTCGGACTAAAACATTCATGTTTCTTTACATACTACACAAATATGTAATAAAAAATGGGGGTTCCTATTTAAAAAAAACGCAGCTGATATCCGTTTGACATATGGCAGCACCATCTAGCAGGCCAACCATAGCGCCATCTGGTTTCCCCCTTCAAGTTTGAAGAGTTTTGTTCATTGTAGTTTTTTCGTTTGATGCTTATTTCGTGAGATATTTGGCCTGGTCACTATCAGTGGATCACACTGTATAAGACAACAAGTGCCTGGCGCAATTGTTAGATCGGTTACTGCTGCTGCAATGGCAAGTTAGCAAGATTAAAGTTAGTCTGAGGATACTGAGAATATCAGGAATCCCGTAAAACATGAAATCTGTGACATCGCTGCGGCGAGAGAAAGATCCTGCAAGAAAGGGGACCAATGAGAACTGAAGAGAAACCTTTAACGTGACAGAAGTGCAACCCTTCCGCAAATTGCTTCAGATTTCAGTGCTGGGCCATCAACAAGTGTCAGCGTGCGAACCATACAACGAAACATAATCGATATGGGCTTTCTGAGCCGAAGACCCACTCGTGTACCCTTGATGGCTGCACGACACAGAGCTTTATGCCTTGTCTGGGCATATCAACACCTACTGTGGACACGTGTCGCATGGTTTGGCGAGCCTCGTTTAAAATTGTATCGAGCGGATGGAAGTGTACGGTTATGGAGACAACTTCACGAATCCATGGACCCTGCTTGTCAACAGGGTCTGTTCAAGCAGGTGCAGGCTCTGCAATGGTGCGGGGTGTGTGCAGTTGGAGTGATATAGGGCCCCTGATGCGTCTAGATAAGACTCTGACAGGTGACACGTACTTATGCATCCCGTCTGATCACATCCATCCTTTCGTGTCCATTGTGCATTCCGACTGCCTTGTGAAATTCCAGCAGGACGTGATACCCCAAACGTCCAGAATTGCTACAGAGTGGCTCTAGAAACACTCTTCTGATTTTAAACACTTCCTCTGGCCCCCAAATTCCCCAGACATGGAACATTATTGAGTATATCTGGGATGCCTTGCTACGTGCTGTTTAGAAGATATCTCCACCCCCTCGTACTCTAACGGATTTATGGACAGCTGAAGTAGTGCTGGATGGAACTGATACCATGAGTTTTTCAGAGCTGTCGATAAATCTGTTAGAGTACGAGGGGGTGGAGATCTCTTCTGAACAGCACGTTGCAAGACATCCCAGATATAATCATGTCTGTGGAGCCTGGGGGCAAGCGGAAGTGTTTAAACTCAGAATAGTGTTTCTAGAGCCACTCTATAGCAATTCTGGACTTTTGGGGTGTCGCATTGTCCTACTGGAATTTCCCAAGTCCGTTGGAATGCACAATGGACATGAAAGGATGCATGTGATCAGACAGGGTGCTTAAGTACATGTCACCTGTCAGAGTCTTATCTAGACGTATCAGAGACCCACATCTCTCCAACTGCACACGCCCCGCACCCTAACAGAGCCTGCACCAGCTTGAACAGTCCCCTGTTGACAAGCAGGGTCCGTGGATTCATGAGGTTTTGGCAGTCGGTTTGGGGCGGCCGGTGAGACTGGCGGAGTTGTGGCTCGGGTGTAAGCACATGTGTGATGTCTGTTACGCTGGGTCTGTTTGCTAATCTTGAAACTCCTGCGGTGGTTACTGGTTGCCTGGAAGGCATTTCATATAAACTGTGCCAAGCCTTGTAGTGAGAGGGGAGTCCGGAGTTGGTGTTGGCCTAGATGTTTGTACAGAGGTGCCTGCGTGAGAAGCACGGCGTGGGCCTGTTGGTTGCTTCGTCCTTCTGGCAGCCACTGCAAGTGGATGTTCGGCCGGAATATCTACAGTTTGTGGTGATCATAGTGTGAACAAGTTCTGTTAGGATGTGCTCCCAGCCTGACTCTTAGCCTGTGTTATTTGTGGGTGCCGACCCTTGTCTGTATCTGCTTCTAGGTGTCCTGTAAGCGTTCACGATATTAAACAGGTGTACCAATATCTTTGGGTTGTCAATATATATTGCACAATGGCTGGAATAGTTTGGTCGTGACTTCCTCCTCCAAGGAGCTCAGTAATCCATATATGCAACAAACCATACATTTGATGGAACCTAATGTTTAAAGTGAAACTTCGACTTCTGTAGCCCAATGGCACAATGGCTGGAATAGTTTGGTCGTGACTTCCTCCTCCAAGGAGCTCAGTAATCCATATATGCAACAAACCATACATTTGATGGAACCTAATGTTTAAAGTGAAACGTCGACTTCTGTAGCCCACTGATAAAGTGCTCTGCCAATACAGACTGTATATGTGAAGCGAAGTGAATTTATTGGAACATAACAAGTAAACGTATGATACAACGACAGGTGGACAGCCACCGGCAGCTGGCGACGCATTTCCGCCTGGAGGACCGCGGCCTGAAGACGCGGCTGGAGCGGCTGTCTGGAGGCAGGTATGCGGTGCCGGGCGTCTGGATGGAGCTGGGTGGCGAGCCGTTCTTCCAGGAGAAGGGCGACCCTCTGAACTCCGCGGACGCCGGCGTGCTGCGCCGCCTGCGGCTGTGCAGGGAGTGCGTGCTGCGCTTCCCCGTGGGCGTGGCCTTCCGCAAGGGCTCCCCGCTGAGGCCGGCCTTCGAGGTGGTGCAGCGCCGCCTGCTGCAGGCCGGCATCCTCGACCACTGGCACCGGCAGGTCGTGCGCCGGTAAGTACGCTCTAACCAGAGGCACGTTGCCAGCCTTGTGGTGCAAGTGCTCGCAGTCCGTCAACGACATGTTTACGGGAAGAATATTTAGGGTTTTAGGTCTGAACACCAATCATAATACTGCTAATACAATATCATCAAGAATAATGTTGAAACTTCACTTGTCTCTGCCTAACTCTCTATTGGATAAATCGCCTTTCGCGTTTCGGGATTACATCATTCCCAGAGGCAGCAAAAAATATGTTGGCGGTTGTTTGGGGCCGGCCGCGGTGGCCTTTTTTTAAAAAAAAGGATGGGGCCCCTCCACGCCCACACCAACGTGGTGACCAAACCAAAAGTTCTACTGTCACCTCCGTAAACATGTTAGTTTTTGAATCAGGCGTCACAGGATGCGGGCTGTGATGTTATCCATGCGTCTGGGTAAGACTACTCATTAACATGGTCCATCAGGAGATAGAAGTGGTTGAAAACGATTAAAGGGTAGCGGTTGTAAGGGCAGAGGAAAAAAAGTGCCAAGGCCAGCGCCAAGGGAAAAAAACCTCTGCGACAGTAGGACGGGTAGTAAGGGCAGTAGCGGCTTGCTAGCTGCGACAGAGCATGCAAGGTGAGGGAAGGTTAGCGTGAGGTATCGTGCAACGCTACCTATGTACTGCGTGGTCGTTAGCTGGGTCAGTCCGGTTGCTGCGGCTGGGCTCGCTTGTAGTCTCCTGGGCCGGCCGCAGTGGCTTCCTCCCTGTAACATAAAAGTTCGGCGCGGCAACGCATGCGTTGCTGTTAGGCCCTCTGCTGCGCCTTGTCGTCAGTGACTTGGTGCAGCTTCATCAGGCTGGTGCAGAACGGCGGCGATCGGCTGCCTTTCAGCGTTCTCCTCTACTGCACGACGCAGCCCTTCTGCACTGCAGCTTCGAGACGCGCCGCTTGCTCAGTGAGCTGCGCCGCTTCAGCGTCGGAGAAAAGTACGCCGTTCGCTCTCGCTGTCGCGATGATGGACGCTCCCGTAGCGGTCGGCGTCGCCACCGGTTCCGCTGGGGCGGCGGTTGTCTTCTTTGCGCCTCTCACCTGCGGTGCTGCTGGGACAACCGCTGGGATAGGCGCGCGAACGTCCTTCTGCGAGGTCGCAGGAGTGTTCGCAGGTACGACTGCGCTGAGGCCTTGGGCGAAGACTGCTCGCAGTTGCCTCAAGGCCTCCTCCTTCTCTGCAGCCACGGCGGCTGCGAAGGCAGCCCTCTCCGCCGCCATGACGGCTTTGAGGGCTGCTGTGGCCTCCTTCACGGCGGCGCCGAGTTCGAGGTCACACTTCTTCACGGGAGGGCGAGCTGCGTCCTGGCTGCCCGTTTCCGAGCGGTCGTCCCTGCCCCTGGCAGGTGGATCTGCTACTGCGCCGTCCCTCAGCTGCGCCGGGCTGCTCTGCGCCCTACGCCGTTTCCGACGTCGTCTTCTCTTCTGCTGCTGCGTCGGTGCGGCCGCGGCCGCTTCGCCGCCCCCGGCATGGGTGCGGCTTGAGAAAGCCGCACAACCGCGCCAGCTGGCGACGTGCGGGCCGCCACACCGGATACAAGTCGGCAGAGCGTTGCTGCCGCGGTCGCAGGCGCGGCTGTCGTGCTCGCCTGAGCACTTGACGCACCGCGCCGCGTTGCGGCAATACTTCGCTACATGGCCCTCGCCCTGGCACCTGAAGCACTGGGGCAGAGGGTCCATGGCGGTTGGGAGAGCCTCTGTCGTCACCGGGAAGCCCAGCAACTTCCGCAAGTCGAAGATGTCGCTCCCGCCGTCGACCGTTTGCACGGTCACGGCATAGAGCGGCGCTCTCTTCCTGTTGGTCCGGTTGTGCAGCCTTGCGGTTGCACAACCAAACCCGGCTCGCAGCAGCCCTTCCCGGACCGCTGCCTCGTCACAGCACCAAGGTAACCCCCTGAGGAGTGCCTTGGTCGTCTTCATCCTTCCGACGGAAGGTACCTTATCACGCGCCGGCGGCGCGTTGACGACGTGGTCGGCCACTGCGACCTTGATCGCCCTGTGGTCGGCCACGTTTGCGGCTCGAACGCAGATCAGCGAGTCTGTATCGAGAGACACGTAGACCACCTCGTTCCGAGCGCAACTCGTCATGGTGTCAAACAGCGCTGTCCACCCGCCTTTGCACTTGACGTACAAAGGGGGAACAGGCCGCGACTCGTCTTCACGGGAGTTCCTCGCATGGTCGGCAGACTCGCGGCCGTGCGGTTCTGGCGCTGCAGTCCGGAACCGCGAGGCTGCTACGATCGCAGGTTCGAATCCTGCCTCGGGCACGGGTGTGTGTGATGTCCTTAGGTCAGTTAGGTTTAAGTAGTTCTAAGTTCTAGGGGACTTATGACCTAAGATGTTGAGTCCCATAGTGCTCAGAGCCATTTTGGTTGTTTGGGGAAGGAGATATTATATCTCTTAAAAGAAATATTATGTATTTGCTATTTATTTATAGGAAAACACTCTCCTAGTAAATTTGTTTGTCCTTTGATTTATCGTGATCTGTTACTGATTTTTAGTGGAGTTAGTTTTTACTTTTAGCTTTAAAAAAATACAAAAGAGACATAATAAGCAAAATAATGAATTTCGTAGGTTGCCAATTACGTATTTTATCTGGTTTTATCGAGCGCCAGGCTCCCTACAAATTACTGTAAATGCAATAGCGTAGTAGTACTTAGCTCTGAAATTATTACTATCACAGAAAATAGACAAGTTTTAATAAAATTATTTCACTGGATTACTTCAATTAATGTCACTGAATAATTTTACTTAATTTCTTCCGCTCCGGCTATCAGACATTGTGCAGTGAAAAAATATTTTTAAATGTACCGCGTAATGGCGGCTAATTGTTAACAGTCAGAGATTACTGTTACTCGCTCCGCAGCAGCTGGAAACATGCTAAATAATTTTCATTAAATATTCATTTCATAAGATAAATGTGGCGTAGGTTCTTGAAATAACACACGGAGATCACTTTATACTAATATATTCGTACTAGGACACAGTTTACACCATTAAATATTTGCAATTACGTTACGACAGAAACAAAATGGTAGCGCAGCACAATAGCTTGCGTACCTTATTCCAGCTAACAACAGAACCAACAGAACAAAACAAACTAGACAGACGAATGAGGATTGCATTGTATTTTATACTCTTACAAAGATAATCACATTATAATCTCATACAATAAAAGTAATGTCTTTTCTGCATTTATCGATATATATATATATTGTATATTTTTACAGTTAAATCAATGATAAATCAATGTTTGCAATTCTTTTGAGTCACATACTGTCAGTTTGATTTATGTTTCACCTTGATAAGTGTGAATATTGCAAAAGGGACACTACAGAGACCAGACAGTGAGGTCATCGATCTCACCGGATTACAGAAGGAGGGGCAAGGAAGTCGGCAGTGTCCTTTCAAAGGAACCATCCCGGCATTTGCCTGGAGCGGTTTGGAAAATCACGGGAAACCTAAATCATGAAGGCCGGACGTGGGATTGAACCGTCGTCCTCCCGAATGAAAAATACGTACAAGGTATAATAGATAGGTAATTAACTTCACAATGGATCTGTCACATTTGTGGACAAACATTATTTAATTATTTTCATGTTAAAATACTGTTAACAATAGTGACTTATGGCTACATCGTATCTCGTCATCTGCTGTGAACCATAGTCAAGTGCAAACTGATCGTAACGCCACATGATCTTAATCCAAGCCGGTCACAAGAGGGCAGTCGTGTAATAATAAGAGAATGTCTGATAATTACATATAGACTTACATGCAGAAATCCTTAAAAATTAAGTTAACAAAGTAACGATGAGATTTTCAGATTTTTAATTTTTCTTTAATGTTTTAAAATTTCTATATGGAAGTATGTAGTGAGCCGTGGCGCCATTAAGTCAGTAGACTGTTCTGTCTGGCGCCACTAGCTTAAGGGTTGTATCGACTATTCCTCTTACGGCCCCCTTGACAGTATCTATGAGGAAGAGTTGGTGTTTATGGGTAGTGTAGTGTAGTCAGAAGCTGTTTGCTTTCCGATATATATACCGACTCGAGGTGGAGGCACCAAGTATGGGGACTGGCGGTAGCGTCGCGAGACGAGGCGGTCACGACGTCCGAGCGACCGAACTCATGGGCTACGCAAGGACGGCCTGCGCAGAGGAAAGATACAGGAGTACTTCCCCGCGGTCAGCAGCAAGCCGACGTCCCGTCGGCTGGTTGGCAACATCCCTGTGGCACGACTGCTAGTGGCTTGGCTGCCCCCTTCTACCTTGCTCTCATCGGCACCAGTCAGTAACTGCCGTGACGCATATTGGATCCATGGAGCTGCTTGCTGATGAAGGGGAGTAACATTCTGTAATCCTCGTGGTGATTGGTGTCATTGTCTGCCTGACCTCCTTATTATTTTATTGGTTTGTACCCGATCCTCAGAGTTTTACTCGGTCTTTGGCCCTAAATACACTCCTGGAAATTGAAATAAGAACACCGTGAATTCATTGTCCCAGGAAGGGGAAACTTTATTGACACATTCCTGGGGTCAGATACATCACATGATCACACTGACAGAACCACAGGCACATAGACACAGGCAACAGAGCATGCACAATGTCGGCACTAGTACAGTGTATATCCACCTTTCGCAGCAATGCAGGCTGCTATTCTCCCATGGAGACGATCGTAGAGATGCTGGATGTAGTCCTGTGGAACGGCTTGCCATGCCATTTCCATCTGGCGCCTCAGTTGGACCAGCGTTCGTGCTGGACGTGCAGACCGCGTGAGACGACGCTTCATCCAGTCCCAAACATGCTCAATGGGGGACAGATCCGGAGATCTTGCTGGCCAGGGTAGTTGACTTACGCCTTCTAGAGCACGTTGGGTGGCACGGGATACATGCGGACGTGCATTGTCCTGTTGGAACAGCAAGTTCCCTTGCCGGTCTAGGAATGGTAGAACGATGGGTTCGATGACGGTTTGGATGTACCGTGCACTATTCAGTGTCCCCTCGACGATCACCAGTGGTGTACGGCCAGTGTAGGAGATCGCTCCCCACACCATGATGCCGGGTGTTGGCCCTGTGTGCCTCGGTCGTATGCAGTCCTAATTGTGGCGCTCACCTGCACGGCGCCAAACACGCATACGACCATCATTGGCACCAAGGCAGAAGCGACTCTCATCGCTGAAGACGACACGTCTCCATTCGTCCCTCCATTCACGCCTGTCGCGACACCACTGGAGGCGGGCTGCACGATGTTGGGGCGTGAGCGGAAGACGGCCTAACGGTGTGCGGGACCGTAGCCCAGCTTCATGGAGACGGTTTCGAATGGTCCTCGCCGATACCCCAGGAGCAACAGTGTCCCTAATTTGCTGGGAAGTGGCGGTGCGGTCCCCTACGGCACTGCGTAGGATCCTACGGTCTTGGCGTGCATCCGTGCGTCGCTGCGGTCCGGTCCCAGGTCGACGGGCACGTGCACCTTCCGCCGACCACTGGCGACAACATCGATGTACTGTGGAGACCTCACGCCCCACGTGTTGAGCAATTCGGCGGTACGTCCACCCGGCCTCCCGCATGCCCACTATACGCCCTCGCTCCAAGTCCGTCAACTGCACATACGGTTCACGTCCACGCTGTCGCGGCATGCTACCAGTGTTAAAGACTGCGATGGAGCTCCGTATGCCACGGCAAACTGGCTGACACTGACGGCGGCGGTGCACAAATGCTGCGCAGCTAGCGCCATTCGACGGCCAACACCGCGGTTCCTGGTGTGTCCGCTGTGCCGTGCGTGTGATCATTGCTTGTACAGCCCTCTCGCAGTGTCCGGAGCAAGTATGGTGGGTCTGACACACCGGTGTCAATGTGTTCTTTTTTCCATTTCCAGGAGTGTATATACCGTAGTATTGTACTGGACACTAGTTGTTGTTTGAAAATGTGTCCTGTTATTACATTTCCCTTCCTTTTTTAGTTAAAACTCTATCACTAATGTTTTAATGAATCGGCTCCTGGTCGGAAAAACAGTCGGAATAATTGTACGAAGGCACAGGTTGCCGTTAAACAAAGACAGGTCTTGTGGTAAGATTTAGATGTTAACAGTTTCAATTCCTTGGTTGTAATTGTATTGTAGAGAATCTGAACTACCTGTTTTACTGAGCTATGAGTTCCTGTCTTTGGAACACCAGGTCATTAGTGGTGTATTCTTAATTGGATCTTGTGGTTCCGCCGAGTGCGTTCCCTTGTAATAAGCGCTCATACGTAATGTTTTAAAACGTTCCTTCAGAGCGGCCTTCATAACTGAGAAGCAATTTAACTTTTGACGTATTAACAGGCGACTGTCACCAGGGCTTTAGTCAGAATAAAATCGTCAAAAGGGATGGGTTGGGATCTAGTCGCACCTTGTTGCTGATTGAAATGAAATGGTTGCTCGCTTTGAAGCAAGCTTTATCACTGCCAGAATTCCTAATGTGTTTAACCTTTAAGCATAAGTGCACATCTTAACCCCGAACCTTTAGACATACAGTTTCCAAACAAAAAGTGTTCTCTCGGTGAATTGAAACATTCCTGTCATCAATATTACTTATGTTTTCATGTATTTCAGAAGAGCATTTAACAAGAGAAAATGTGCCCATCGCGGTAGTAAACACCGTGGTTTCACCCGATAACGGGTGGGTTGGTAGACCGGGCTCTTGCAATTATTGTTATGTTGCTCTTGCTTTGATTTCTCTTGTAAAAGCTTATTCATTTCACAAATTTGTTAATTTGTAAAGAAAACAAATTTATGATTATATATTGTTAAGTAAACAGGTTGTGTGAAAAGAAAGTTACATTGGTGGTTCCCCCTTCCATGTTTTACTTAATACCAGTAAATATCACGTCTCATATAGGTGATTGACAGACATATAATAAACAAACGCCCTCTTGGGACCGGCTTGAGTGAAAACCATTTCGAATTACGATCAGTTGGCACTTGACAGGGGTAAACAGCAGATGACGAGATACAATGTACCCAAATGTCACTATACGTAACAGTATTTTGGCATGAAAATTTTTTTATATTTAAAAAATTTTTTCCACATGATTATCAGCTCCATTGTGACATTTATGTGAACAAAACCTTTTGTGTTACATTGTGTATACTTCTTTCTAGCCTTTGAAAACGGTGTATTGTCGGAATGCGTAAGGCAGTTCCATTCAATAAAAATCGTCACTGAAACATGTGAAATTTAGACCTGGTAGTTAGGGGAAGGCAGGATTCGGTTACGATTGTGGACGGGGCCGTAGTCAGTTACTATTGGTTACCTTTTAGTTATACACATTTATTTTAAAACAGTAATTGCAGACTCAACCGTAAATAAAAAAAATCTCATGTTATTAATGAAGGGATGAAAAACTGTGTAAAACAATAGTGTTTTCAGTGCGATAAAATTTAGCAAATCACCATAAAATACAGATACCACAGATATGGTTTTAAAAACAAGCCACTATGATCACGGCTGAAGGCGTTATACGCTAAGAAGGCAATAAATTAAGAATGTTTAAGAACTCGCTGCAATTTACAACTTGCAAACATTAAAATATTACAGGTAAGTAGCCAAAAAGACAGCAGAAGGCATCAGACGCCAGACATGGCAGTAAATAAGCCTTTAACGCTTACTGCTAAAAATACCAATACCAAATTATACTTTTAAGGCAAATAGCCACAATTACAAAAATGGTTCAAATGACTCTGAGCACTATGGGACTTAACTTCTAAGGTCATCAGTCCCCTAGAACTTAGAACTACTTAAACTTAACTAACCTAAGGACATCACACACATCCATGCCAGAGGCAGGATTCGAGCCTGCGACCGTAGCGGTCGTGCGGTTCCAGACTGTAGCGCCTAGAACCACAATTACAGCTGAAATCCATACACGGCAGGAACGGCAATTAAATTTAGAAACTTGCCGTAAAACAGCAAACACAATAGAAAAGGTTAATAAAAAAATAAAAAAACAAGCAACTGATCACCACACGGGTGAAATAAAATGATGATAACCCTTGTAAGACAACCCTTACACTGCTAGATTTATTCCAGAAGGCGAACAGAATTATTAACAAGCCATACATAACCTTTAATGTAGCCATTACAAGGTATTATAATAAATAATACGATAATATATCACAAGGACCAGTCACAGACGGTGCTCGAGGAATCGACCTCTGAGAACAAACAGTTCTGTGAGCGATGAGAAAGGCAGCCAAGGTTGCATTCACTTCACAAGATGGTGACTCAGACTAGTGGCAGTCCAACGAATGACTAATGATAACTTGCCGAAGCTACCTGACGTCCGACAAACCAAATGCAACGATGGAACCATATGCCAAAGCCGGAACTGGCGGTCTGCACTACGTCCCCAAGAATACTGTTTTTAGAGCGCACAGAACAAGAAAGGAATCACTACCACCAGAGTAGAAAAATCACCAACCGACCTACAATCAAGAAAGCTGTCAAAACTACACGCCTTACCGGACAGCAGAGGCAAGGCGAGGAAATGTACTCTGCCGTTACATACACTAACCTCCAGGGCAAGTAACTGGGGCGTTAGCGGCCACCAGGCAGGAAAAATACCGCTGGTTGAACTTAACAAATTGTAACAAACTGAACGCAGTAAACAGTAATAAGAATTCGAGGGAAGCTAATCATATCCACCTTCCCCAATCACTTCACTCCCTGCTCTTCGCCTCAGCGACATTACGAGCAGCTACACGACCCAAGTCACTGGAAAATCACGAGATATCACAGTGATGGGAGTTTCCCTACTTGAATTCAAGTGCACTCGTCTTAAAGCTTGCAGGATCCGGTTTACGACGAGGTTGTGCACCCTCGTGATCACAGCCCTTTGATCCGGCAGTCCACACTCGCCACCAGCGGTCCCAGCGTGTTGTCGCACTGCGCGGACCTGGCTCCTCCTCAGTCCCAATCGACTCCACACTCACACCACTCGGAAAAACAACGACGTCGACCCAACGATACGGCAACACTTACTACATATCGATAACCGCCGCTGCTGTCACTAGCGGACAGGCAACGGTTGCAAAATGGAGTGGCGGAAGTCAACACGAGAACAGCACCAATGCGAGCCGCAGCACTGCTCAGACATATTTTACTGCGTTTTTGCAGATCAGCAAGATAATGTTGACAATAAAAATATAAATTGTCTGTTGAAAACTCTCCAGAAACCGCTATGAATTGCGGTATTCACCACAAGATATCATGACAGGAGTGCCCGCTAGTATAAAGGAAAGTAGGGAGTACTGAGTTGCGAGTAGAGGAGCAGTAAGAGCAAAGTGGATCGCTGAGGACAGCTCGGTGGTTTTAGAGGCGGACTAATTATGGATGTCATCTGAGTAACAGATCCATTAGGGACATTCTAACCCCTGTCTAGCAGCCTACGTCGATTGCTGGTGACGTGATTGTCAAGTGGAAACGCGAAGCTACAACCATAGGTAAACAAAGAGGAGGCAGACCTCTGGCTTTGTCGACAGTAAACGTCGAGTATTGCTAAGCGTGGTTGTAAAAACTGGTATGAAATCAGCAGAAGAAATCACTCATGAGTGCTACAGTGCTATCGGCAGTCCAGTTAGCCCAATGACTGTGTGTAGTGAGTTAATGTGAATAGGGTGCAGTGGTCGAGGATCTCCTTATAATCCACACGTTTCTGTCGTCAGTGCTAGGCTAGCCTAGAGATGCTGCGAAGACCTGCGCCACTGGACAGCTACTGAATGGAAACGAATAATTTGAACTGATGAAGCACGCTGCATCCTGTGACAGTCCGATCGGGAGGTTTTGGATTCGGGTAATACCTGCTGAAAGTTACTTACCAGCAAGTACAGTGTCAACTGTGAAGTACAGAGGAGGTGACGTTACGATATGAGGGTGTTTTTCTCGCATAGCGTGCAGAACGCTTATTGTGTTTAAGAAAACGGCAAAGGTTAAACGATATGAAAACGTTTTGCGGCATTGTGTATTGCGTACAGGAGGAGAACAACCGTAGACGATGATCATTTTTATCAATGAGACAACGCAAAATGTCCTAAAACAGAATCTGTGAGACAGCGTCTTGTGTTAAGAAAACTCTGAATGCAGTAGGATATGAACACACATTACGAAGTTGTGTCATGCGCACAGTAGAGAAACAGTTCGCAAACGAAGAGTGTTCGAATCAGCATAATAAAGCATTATGTCGCAAAGCAACATGTGTGAGCTAATGGTTTGTGGGTAATAACATTCCTGAAATGGACTGGCCAGCCCGCAGCCCCAACCTCTACCAAATGGATCACCTTTGGGATTGGTTAGAACGTTGTATTTTCTCCGACATCAAACAAAGGTCTTTCATACTGGGCGGATACAGTGATCTTAAGTAGCAATTTAAAGACCAACTGTGACAGTCAAGAATAGAACTGGAAACGATTCGCGGCACAGGACTTGCACCTTGATTTGTGGTTTTCGCCGTATAAAATCGTCTGTCAATAGGTAAAATCTCCGACAATGTTATCAACTCAAAAACGAGCATGCAGCAACATGCCAGAAAACTGCAGGCTACCTGCAAAATCAGTGATGACAACACTCTTTCCAGACGATACTTCCGAAGACGAATTCGATGAACACAGAGACTTGCGGAACTAAAGTAGGGAAACATACTGTGGAGACGGGATCAGTTCGTCCATTTTCGCAAGAGAATATGAAGAGAGAAATCCTGAAACTGAAAAGGAATGAATCACCTTGTCTTGACGGCATCCCTGCTAAAAATCTAAATCACATTCAGATGCACATCAGATTATATTTGTGCCCAATATATAATTTGTATTCTGCATAGACTGACAAGTGGACCCATCCACTATACTGGAATCCGGCTGTTTTATTCTATGACATATCGCCTTTTAACAGTGTTTTGTTCTGTGGAACAACGAATGTTGGGTAAAAAGGTTCCGAGCTATTCCGCTCTAATATTTTAGTCATATGTTCAACTGGAGATGTAGCTTTTAGTGGCCTGAAGTGATTCAATAATAAAGGACTGAAATGAAATGATCGTATGGCATTGTTGGCCGGGAAGCCCCATGAGGGGAAGTTCGGCCGCCTTATTGCAAGACCTTTTTAGTTGACGCCACTTCGGCGACTTGCGAGTGAATGAAATGATGGTGAAGAATACACAACACCCAGTCATCACAAGGCTGAGAAAATCCCTGACCCCTCCGGGAATCGAACCCGGGACCTCTTGCGCGGGAAACGAGAACGCTACCGCAAGACCACGAGCTGCGGACAATAAAGGACTAAATACAGCTGACACGGTTATTAGTACTCAAGATGACTACTCATAGCTATGGTTACCCTATCTGGAAGAATGTCTGCAATTACTGTGTTGGTTTCTTCCATATATTGAGACAAAAACAGAGAGTAGAAAATGCAACACTGCCTGCTGTCAGCTGGCCACTCCGCTCCCAGCACAGATTGCAATCAGCTGGTCCTTCATCGCACACCTGCCGCACCGCCCATGAAAACTACCCCGTTGATTGTCGTGATCGATAACATTGCAGCTGCTGCCATGCGATTTTCACCCCGCTGTGGGTGATGAGACTGGCAAGCGGCAAAATTCCGCAACTGCAGACGTTCCGCCCCGTGTGGACTGCTGCATCCACCCCGTGCGCCATAACAGTGGATCCATTTACGGTGCAGCTGTCGTTCTGCAAACATTCCGGTCGTATGAAACCAGCCTGAAATTGTTCACCGTTTTGGTTGTTACTCTGAGCAGCGCTAATGACGCCGTCGCAAGCGCAGTACAGAGCTTCAAAACATCGGAAGTCCAAGACCCATGATACGACACGTAAACAGAACAACAGCAGTGCTCCAAGTGACGTGCCAGTGAACTTTGATTACGAGGAATATGACACAGAAATCCGTGTTATTGTTTTTCGAAATACGACTACTAGAGGACAATATTTTTAATTTATACTTCATGGGTGGGTTTGGCGGTAAAGTATTTATTCGTAAATCCCAATATTGCAATTTCAATCGTGTGGCTGAAAATGTGAAAATTATATTCCTGATTACGACCTTCTTTTACATATTCCACTCTTTTAATTGCATCGTAAATATGTTTCTCGTATTACTCTTTACTTTTGCTGTGATCCCTAATATTGGGTGGAGTAAATGATTCCATATTCGTTTTTGTTTCCTGTGAAGAAGGAAATGGTTTCGTCACATGGCATTCTGCAGGATTATGTCTATTTATTACTGCTTACGAATCTGTGTGTGAACTGCTCGATTTAAATGCACTGCAAGTATGTTGCTCATATTATATGTTATTTTTCTCACCATCAATTTTTCGTACTCTCCCATTTAATGGAGGCCACCGAAAGTTTCTTTGACTTCTGCTAAAATGTAGTGTTTGTAGTACTGTTAATAATTTTGTTAAACATTTGCGTAACTACTGTCATATTTTAGCATTCACAAGGAAGATTGTTCTAGTCACCAAGACTAAAGAACTTAGGGCCTACTCGTTTGCAAATACATCCATGCATGACACTCGGTGTCAAGAAGCTACACCATTCAACTCAGAATTGCGTCTCATTCCGTGGCAAGAGCTAATATAGCTGAAGACCAATACTGTCAAAACTTGTTATCATGTAGTTCTCCAGTAAATGCGAGGAAGTACAAAATATGAACGCAAGGAAAAGAAACGTGGAATACGATTAATATTCTTAAATGTATTTCAGTCGTGCAGTTCATACTCGGATTCGTAAGCGGTAACAGATGCATTTAAGTCTGCAGAACGCCATGCAACGAAAGCAGCTTATGGTTCATATGAAATTTAGCCGGCCAGTGGGGCCAAGCGGTTCTAGGCGCTTCAGTATGGAACCGCGCGACCGCTACGATCGCAGGTTCGAATCCTGGGTATGGATGTGTGTGATATCCTTAGGTTAGTTAGGTTTAAGTAGTTCTAAGCTCTAGGGGACTGATGACCTCAGATGTTAAGTCCCATAGTGCTCAGAGCCATTTGAACCATTTCGTATGAAAATTATTTATGGCTTCAACGGCGTAGTGTGCTGATGTTGGCAAAGACTGTTGAATGCTCTGAGTTATGTGGCGTCGTATTAACGGCAACGTTTTTTTGTGAAATATTCGGTTTAAGAGGACAATTAATTTAGTGAGCAGAAGAGGGTGTGTGCAAGATACTGTCAACCATAGAGCACGAACAGCATTAATAATTTACTTCAGGGCCGGTCGTTGCCAACATTAGCAACTATGATAACGTTGCCGTAAGTAAAATTTTACCCAGAAACCAGTTTAAAACGGAAAAATTTTGAATCATGTAACCCATCCAATATTACCGATGCGAGAAGAAATATTACGAAGGATGTCTAGACGAGCGAGCCCCGTGAACGATGTCAGCGTGCGACAACAGGAAGCCGTCGTTACAGCAGAACGGACTGCTTTTCGTACTGCGCCTGTGCAGAGCCGCCCACAACTCACCACACCAGCAGAGATCCGTAAAATTATCCGGAAGGCTCGGAATAACGCGCTAGGCAACGACTCCATAAGCAACAGCGATTTGAAATAGTTGCCCAGGAAGCCAACTGTGCTCCTTACCCGAATTTTCAACAGCTGTATTCTGCAGGGATATTATCCTACAGCTCGAGTAGTTCCAATACCCAAGCCAGGTAAAGAGCTAGCAAAACCCAACAATTACCGGCCAATTAGCCTCTTGCCGACCCTTGGCAAGGTGCTCGAGAGAATGTTGTTGAAGAGGCTCCATGACACGCTTACAGCGCATGATGTTATTCGACCCGAACAATTCGGTTTCAAGGACAAGTTACCTGCCGAACTACAATTTCTACGGAACACCGAACGGATACAAGAAGGATACAACAAGCAGCACTTCACGATTGGCGTATTCCTTGACATCGAAAAAGCTTACGATAAGGTGTGGCGGTCCAACCTTATCGTCAAACTGCATCGCACTACCCCTATTGCGGATTGTTACATTGGACTCTTAGACAGCTTTGTGCAGGACAGGAAACTGTATGTCCCAGTCGACAATAAAAACTTCGAAATGAAACTGATCTCCGCAGGAATTCCGCAGGGCTCTCACCTTTCTCCTCTGCTTTTCAACTTATATATAAATGACATCCAAACAGTCCCCCTTGTTACGGCGAGTTTTTATGCGGACGATACGGCCTTTCTGACAACTGGACGACACTTGAACCAGCTAATCACTAGGATGCAACGGCAACTTGCTGTAATGGAACGCTGGGCGCTGCAAAATAAGGTCGCCAGGAGTGAAGTACCTCGGTGTCTACCTTGACAAAAAATTACTCTTTACGGGGCATATTGACTACAAGAAGACGGCAGCCCAGAAGATGGCCAGGTCACAGATTCCGTTCCTGAAGAGTAAGGATGTCAACTCTAAGACTAAACTCCAATTGTATAAGGCAACGGTGGAACCCACAATGTTATATCGCTCCACCTCGTGGGGAACTACGTGCGTCTGCAACTACAACAAACTCCAAACGCTGCAAAACATTTGCTATCGATGGATCACAGAAGCTCCATGGTGGACAAGAAACGTCGACATCTGCACCGCACTCCACGAGACCACTACAGAAGAGAAGATCCATGACAAGATTCTACGAGTTTTTCACAAAATCGATGCCCTTAGGGACGAAGTTCGACAATTAGAATCGGTAGGAACGGTAAGCCCTGCAAGATGGCACAAGTATCGAGTACCGAAGTCAATAACGTTTCACCCCCCCCCCCCCCATAGGCAATCTGTCATAACACGAGGAAGCAGTCACACATAACAGCCCAGACACATCTCACCCTCCACAGCAGATAGACATCACCAAAGACAGCAGGCTAAAGGACCTGTAGAGTGTCCAAGCCTAACTGAATGTGTAATAAATAGTTTTCCTTTTAGCCTTACATCCCATCCTAGAAGAATAAGTCATCAAGGATGATCTCTTCAGCCCACACTACACAGTTAAAAAAAATCGTGCCCCAATGGCGCGCAGGTTCGGCGACCGGCGGTACCGCTGCGTGCTGCGGCAGGACTGGTGCGAGAGCCCGGGGACCGCGGCGCCGCTGGCGCTGCAGAGCCTGGTCGGGCCGCTGGTGGCGCTGGCGGCGGGCCACCTGCTGGCCGCGGCCGCCCTGCTCTCGGAGCTGCTGCGCGCCCGCCGCGCCTCCAGACCGGCGTCGAAACTCTGCAACCCCAGCGTACACCATGTTACAAGAATCAGGAACGCACGAGGGTTCTCACGGGTATATCCGTTTCTACCCTGAAGACGCCTTGTGAGACAACGGTGAATTAAGTTGAATTCTCTGAATATTATGGCGTATTACACGATTTACATGATCAAAAAATAAGTTAAAATTTTTAATACCAGAGCACTAGCACGATAGTGTGTATCAGGCTTCCTCTCAGCTTAATTGTCCTTTGATCTACTGTAACATATTCGGAATTATGAAGAACAGCAGTTACTTAAACATAAGCTTGTTAATTTACTTTTGTGTCTTACAAATGCTGCAAAATGTTTCACTGTTGACAACTCATATTCTATGCCATAAAAAATGTAATACAACTTTTGTAATAAAGAGATATAGTGCAGACTGCTTCAGTTTTTGAGAAAGAGTTTGAAACAATCCTATTCCTTTACATTTTATGCAATTTCTTTCAGTTAGTGCTCACTATGGACAGTTTGTGGTGACAAAATATCAGATACTGTGGGCAATTGTACCTCATGTACAGTTATGGTTTAGCATGAAATTTTTGCTTTCTCTCTCTCTCTCTCTCTCTCTCTCTCTCTGTCTCTCTCTCCCTCTCCCACTCCCTTTCTCTCTTTTTTTTTCATTAACCCAACTTATAATTGTGTCTCACGGACATGAAAGGGAAGCAGTGGTTGGGAAGGGAGTGAGACAGGGTTGTAGCCTATACCCGATGTTATTCAATCTGTATATTGAGCAAGCAGTAAAGGAAACAAAAGAAAAATTCGGAGTAGGAATTAAAATCCATGGAGAAGAAACAAAAACTTTTAGGTTCGCCGATGACATTCTAATTCTGTCAGAGACAGCAAAGCACTTCGAAGAGCAACTGAACGGAATGGACACTTTCTTGAAAGGATGGTATAAGATGAACATCAACAAAAGCAAAACGAGGATAATGGAATGTAGTCGAATTAAATCGGGTGATGCTGCGGGAATTAGATTAGGAAATGAGGCGCTTAAACTAGTAAATGAGTTTTGCTATTTGGGGAGCAAAATAACTGATGATGGTCGAAGTAGAGAGGATATAAAATGTAGAACGGCAATGGCAAGGAAAGCGTTTCTGAAGAAGAGAAATTTGTTAACATCGAGTATAGATTTAAGTGTCAGGAAGTCGTTTCTGAAAGTATTTGTATGGAGTGTAGCCATGTATGCAGGTGAAACATGAACGATAAATAGTTTAGACAAGAAGAGAAGAGAAGCTTTCGAAATGTGGTGCTACAGAAGTATGCTGAAGATTAAATGGGTAGATCACATAACTAATGAGGAAGTATGAAATAGAATTGGAGAGAAGAGAAAACATTGGGGGCACAACTTGACTAGAAGAAGGGATCGGTTGGTAGGGCATATTCTGAGGCATCAAGGGATCACCAATTTAGTATTGAAGGCCAGCGTGGAGGGTAAAAATCGTAGAGGGAGACCAAGAGATGAATACACTAAACAGATTCAGAAGGATGTAAGTTGCAGTAGGTACTGGGAGATGAAGAACTTTGCACAGGGTAGAATAGCATGCTGATCTGCATCAAACCAGTCTCTGGAGTGAAGACAACAACAACAACAAACTATTGCTCTCCTCTTTCTGTCAGGACGAGCCTAAGACTATTTGCTAGAAACATTCTTATTTTAAAAAGATAATTAAAGCTCTTTTTCACAGTCTTGTTTTTACGACAGTGCTCTCTGTACAGAAACCAACAGTTGACAGCTGACAGACCTACAAAGTGCGGTCAGCAATTCAGAATCCTCTAACAGAGAAATAATTTGATCTTCTGTCAGACTTACATATAGCGAAGCTAATGTGCATTCAAGGATTCCCTGGAAAAATGTACAAAAAGTGTTAACAGAGGAGGCGTACAAACGAGTCCTTTCAAGGCTAGAGCTACGCAGTAAACACCTAACTCGCACAACCGTTTTAGCACAAATTTATCGCAAAGTTTGTCTGCATGGATATGAGATTACCACCAATTACCAAAATTAGTACATCATTATACACTTTTTTTCGAAACAACAAGACCATCAGACCGACAACAGAACTCAGTTCAACGTAATTAGGAGCTACTGACCTGGTGACGGCATGGCGCTTCCTTCCTGACAAAACTCGATTACAGATACTGCGATCTATTGGGCGAGAGTTATAGCGTAATTGATGGCAATACGTCGCACACAACGCGCACAATCGTGCAGGTCTGTTGGAGGCAAGACAAGAGACTCAATCTGGCAGAAAAAATGAAATCGAATCCGCTCGATAATATGCGCTCAGTGTGTGTGGAATTCCATGTCTGTAATCTGATTTAAATCAGTGTCTACCAGTACTCAGTGTACCGTTTAGTTTCGCTTACCTCATTCGACGTCTGGTCAAACTAATCGGAAGAGGGACTGAGGGTAGACGCCACAGTCATCTACACCACACATGACTTACATAATTAGTTCGTGGTTTTTGTAGAAGATAAAGACTCAAACTTCTACATTTGTTACGAGTTGTAGACCGATAAAAATACAAAGCATTGTCGGTTTCAGAAGCTTGTGTGTATCAAACCCAAAGCGATATACAACACTTCAAACAACCATTTCCATTGGCGCATGTTCGCTACCTCGAAGCACAATTGCGCCTGGCTTCTTCTACCTCTGCCTTATTTGGAGAGGTATGTGACTGTCGGTTACATGTTGAAAATTAGAAATCTTGAACCTCTGTAGTGCGTAGACACCACACACTGGGAGTACGTTTGGGTGGAAAATATTGCAAACAATTTTTATAATCAGTTACAACATTCCAGCCTTCTACCAGTACAATAAATTAATCCCCATAAATGAATAAGAACAGTAAATAACATGACAATGCGAACTAGACGAAACACATTGCATACAGGCATTTACATTCGACACGGTTCAAATGGTTCAAATGGCTCTGAGCACTATGGGACTCAACTGCTGTGGTCATAAGTCCCCTAGAACTTAGAACTACTTAAACCTAACTAACCTAAGGACATCACACACATCCATGCCCGAGGCAGGATTCGAACCTGCGACCGTAGCGGTCATGCGGTTCCAGACTGTAGCGCCTTTAACCGCTCGGCCACATTCGACACGGAAATATGTTTGTGAGTTTGTACCCATTTCGATTTTAAAATATGAAAGGGATCTGGAAATAAGATCCGTCACACAGCCAACCCCTGCACATAGGAGGCTGAGCTCCATTAAGGCAGGACGTATGTTACCATATCAACTTCCTGGGATCACACATAGAGGGCTGAGCGTCGACAACTCTACATGAAGTCAGGATAGCTGTTGGGAACTGTGAATTGGCAACGATGCCTGTAAAACATTACTAGAGTTCTGTCTTTTATTATCAATGTTTACAAGCCCTCATTCTTCTGCACCAGCGTTAGCTGTTTCTCATTCACCTAGGTGTTGAATTCTAGTTGACGTCCGTGGAGTCTGCTTACCAGTTGCATGCCCTGGATTGATTTAGCGACCTCGGTGCTGCAGCCGGTTGCCGGCGAGCAGACGCGGCTGTTGTTTAGCGCTAGGTCGAGTCGAGCTGGCTGCTGCAGTGTCCTTTGTCCCACTCTGTATTCCGTGATGACCCTTGATGACTCATTCACGATGTGCCTGGTGTTGGTAGTCACGTGGCCGGTTGATCTTCTCCCTAACCCCAGTTGGTTTCAGCAGTCGAGGCATCTGAGTGTTGAAGAGAAAACTGGACCACAACAGACGTGTTGAATATCAGTGCTGTTAGCACCCTGCGACGTATAGCGTTGTCGGAAGACAGTCTGTTCCTCCATTAGCAGATGGTAGGCAGATAGCTGCATGAATTTCATCAGGTGAAAGTCATAACGGCGAGTACATCTTCGGCTAATTTCATGGACTCGAATGGAGCGTCTAGGACATAGATTCACTAAACCATCGTAATCATGGAATCGAGTACTATTGGAGGAGGAGGAGGAGGAGATTAGTGTTTAACGTCCCGTCGACAACGAGGTCATTAGAGACGGAGCGCAAGCTCACGTGAGGGAAGGATGGGGAAGGAAATCGGCCGTGCCCTTTCAAAGGAACCATCCCGGCATTTGCCTGAAGCGATTTAGGGAAATCACGGAAAACCTAAATCAGGATGGCCGGAGACGGGATTGAACCGTCGTCCTCCCGAATGCGAGTCCAGTGTGCTAACCACTGCGCCACCTCGCTCGGTTCGAGTACTATTACTGCGAATGCCATCCATCCCAGCTATCAATCCTTGACAAGAGCGGGAGTGCTGGGGTATTTGAAGAGAGCTGGCATGAGGCTATGATACAAGGTTCGGTTTGTAATGACTGAATGTGTCTTCCATCTCTTCGTTCTTCTTTCTACCTACAAAAGGCAATATTCTGACTGACTGACTGACTCAACATCGCCCAGCCCAAACCGCTAAGGATATGAAGTCGAAATATGGAGAAGATGTGGCTCTCATACTGTAGGCGTCGTTTAAGAAGGTATTTTTTCGAAATTCCAACCGTAAGGGGTGAAATAGGGATGAAGGTATTTTTTTTAATGTCGCTATTAAGGCAGTTATGAAGCTATACCTACGAAAATTGGTATATGGTTTGTCAGTCAGAAATAAAGAAATCCGTGTTTCACCATTTTTGGAAATTTAATAGTATGGGGGTGATACAGTGGGTGTAAGTTCTTTTTGAAATTATATCAACTATTAAAGTATTTTTAAAGTTACATGTATGAATATTGGTTTTTGACTACACGGTAACAAATAAAAAAAATTACGTGTTGCAGTGCTTTTGGAAATTCAATCCCTAAGGGGGTGAAATAGGAGATGAGATTTTTTATGACATTATATTATCACGAAAACATTTTTAAAGCTAAATATATGAAAATTTAAATTTGGCTTCTCAGTTACAACCGGGGGACGAGAGTTTTTATGGAAATATTTCATTGTGTAAGCGTTTTTGAAGCCACATCTATGAAAATTGGAAAATTTGTATTTGGCTTTTCTGTTAGAAATAAAATATACACATGTCACTGTCTTCATAAATTCAGTCGTTGCGAGGCGAAATAGGAGTATGGGGGCGAAATAGGGGGTGAAACATTTTATAAAATTATTTCATTGCGAAAGCAGTTTTAAAGCCAAATCTTCGAAGACTGGTGCTTGGCTTCTCGCTTAGAGACGAAAAAAATACGTGTTTCACTCTTTTCGGAAATTCGACCCCTAAGTGTGCCAGACAGGGTCGACTGATTCACTGATTCTTTACTGCCCAGCCCAAATCGCTAAGGATAGAACCTTAAAGTTTGGAGAGGGCGTGGATCTTAGGCTGTGGGAAGCGTTTAGGAAGGTATTGTCCGAAATTACACGCCCAAGGGAATGAAACAAGGGATGAAAGGCTTTTTGATACTATATCGCTAATAACGGAGTTTTGAAACTAGAGCTACGAAAACTACTATTTGCTTTCTCAGTCAGAACATAAAAAATACCTACGTGTTTCAGCATGTTTGGTAATTCAACCTATAAGGCGGTAGAACAGTGGATAGAAGTTGTCTTCAAAATGAATAATTACTAAAGAACTACTAAAAGATTTTTATGACTACATCTATGACTATTGACATTTGACTTCTCGGTTAGAAATAAAAAGAATATGTGTTTCATTGCTACTGGAAATTCAACCCCCAAGGAGTGCAACAGAGGATGAAACATTTTAAGAAAATATTACGTTACATTAAAAAATTTTAAAACTGAAATTATGAAAATTCGTATTTCACTTTCCGGTTAGGTCTAAAAAAATACTAGTTACGTGATGAAAGTTGCATTGGAAATATCTCCACAAGAACGCAAAAAGCATGATTAACAAAATTTTTGGACACCAGCTACTAGAATCACTTTTTGATCAGAAGTACACTCTGAAAAGATCTTGCTTATAAGACCTTAACCGGCATGAAAGGCTTAGGTTTGTAAAGAACATAAAAATTCGATTAAATAAAAACAAAAACTACCTTCTGGCCATATAGCTACGCGAGCTAAGCAGCGGGCGCTAAGTTAGTTGCGTTATATTCACTTAGCAGGCTGTTAACTGCTGTGTCATTTCATTGCTATGAGATAGAGTTCCTGGCCACGTGTCTTACGAGCTAACGAATGTGCTTAAATTGCGTCTTTGGTTTCCTGTCGCAGTCTCACATCTGCTCAATGCATATCCTCACTTGGTGGAGGGTGTTGTAATTTGTCGTTGACCTGGCCTACTTCCGACATACTGTCTCGCTTCCTGCTTTCGCCTCTGTCTCTGGTATGACCTGAGATTACCCGTGGTCATTTGAATGGGTTTTAATGTTTTTTAAGTTTCTACCCCTTACTCTTCTGTGCTTTAGTCTTCTTGACTAAGTTGATGAGGAAAGAATTGACCTACTACAGTATTGTGGTCAGATGTGTTCTACATACATGCTCATGTGTGTTTCAAAATCTCTTTGTAGCATTCGTCAAAGTACTTACACAGATATTACATTACGAAGCACCGTATCCAACTTACATCATGTTGTTCTTGTTGTTGTCTTCAGTCCTGAGACTGGTTTGTTGTAGCTCTCCATGCTACTCTATCCTGTGCAAGCTTCTTCATCTCCCAGTACTTACTGCAACCTACATCCGTCTGAATCTGCTTAGTGTATTCATCTCTTGGTCTTCCTCTACGATTTTTAACCTCCACGCTGCCCTCCAATGCTAAATTTGTGATCCCTTGATGCCTCAGAACATGTCATACCAACCGGTCCCTTCTTCTAGTCAAGTTGTGCCACAAACTCCTCTTCTCCCCAAATCTGTTCAGTACCTCCTCATTAGTTATATGATCTACCCATTTAATCTTCAGCATTCTTCTGTAGCACCACATTTCAAAAGCTTCTATTCTCTTCTTGTCCAAACTATTTATCGTCCATGTTTCACATCCATATATGGCTACACTCCATACAAATACTTTCAGAAACGACTTCCTGACACTTAAATCTATACTCGATGTTAACAAATTTCTCTTCCTCAGAAACGGTTTCCTTGCCATTGGCAGCCAACGTTTTATATCCTCTCTACTTCGACCATCATCAGTTATTTTGCTCCCCAAATAGCAAAACTCCTTTGCTACTTCCTTTCAAGACACTGTCAATTCCGTTCAACTGTTCTTCCAAATCCTCTGCTGTCTCTGACAGAATTAGAATGTCTTCGGCGAACCTCAACGTTTTTATTTCTTCTCCATGGATTTTAATACCTACTCCGAACTTTTCTTTTGTTTCCTTTAGTTCTTGCTCAATATACAGATTGAATAGCATCGGGGAGAGGCTACAACCCTGTCTCACTCCCTTCCCAACCACTCCCGGGGCATTGTGTCGACACAGGTCTTTCAGTGCTCTGTCAAACTCTTCACGCAGTATCGTATCTCTCATTTCGTCTTCATCTACATCCTCTTCCATTTCCATAATATTGTCCTCAAGTACTTCAGCCTTCTATAGACCCTCTATATACTCCTTCCACCTTTCTGTTTTCCCTTCTTTGCTTAGAACTAGGTTTCCATCTGAGCTCTTTATATTCGTACAAGTGGTTCTCTTTTCTCCAAAGGTCTTTTTAATTTTCCTGTAGGCAGTATCTATCTTACCCCTAGTGAGATAAGCCTCTACATCCTTACATTTCTCCTCTAGCCATCCTTGCTTAGCCATTTTGCACTTCCTATCGATCTCATTTTTGAGACGTTTGTATTCCTTTTTGCCTGCTTCATTTAGTGCGTTTTTATATTTTCTCCTTTCATCAATAAAATTCAATATTCTTCTGTTACCCAAGGATTTATACTAGCTCTTGTCTTTTTACCTACTTGATCATCTGCTGCCTTCACTACTTCATCCCTCAGAGCTACCCATTCTTCTTCTGCTGTATTTCTTTCCCCCATTCCTGTCAATTGTTCCTTTATGTTCTCCCTGAAACTCTGTACAACCTCTGGTTCTTTCAGTTTATCTAGGTTCCATCTCCTTAAATTCCCACCTTTTTGCAGTTTCTTCAGTTTTAATCTACAATTCATAACCAATAGATTGTGGTCAGAGTCCACATCTGCCCCTGGAAAAGTCTTACAATTTAAAACCTGGTCCCTAAATCTCTGTCTTACCATTATATAATCTATCTGATACCTTCTAGTATCTCCAGGATTCTTTCATGTATACAACCTTCTTTTATCATTCTTGAACCAAATGTTAGCTATGATTAAGTTATGCTCTGTGCAAAATTCTGCCAGACGGTTTCCTCTTTCATATCTCTTCCCCAATCCATATTCACCCACTATGTTTCCTTCTCTCCCTTTTCCTACCCTCGAATTCCAGTCACCCATTACTATTAAATTTTCGTCTCCCTTCACTACCTGAATAATTTATTTTTCTCATCATACATTTCATCAATTTCTTCATCATCTGCAGAGCCAGTGGGCATATAAACTTAAACTACCGTAGTAGGCATGGGCTTCGTGTCTATCTTGGCCACAATAATGCGTTCACTATGCTGTTTATAGTAGCTTACCCGCACACCTATTTTTTTATTCATTATTAAACCTACTCCTGCATTACCCCTATTTGATTTTGTATTTATAACCCTGTATTCCCCTGACCAAAAGTCTTGTTTCTCCTACCACCGAACTTCACTAATTCCCACTATATCTAACTTTAACCTATCCATTTCCGATTTTAAATTTTCTAACCTACCTGCCCGATTAAGGGATCTGACATTCCACGCTCCGATCCGTAGAACGCCAGTTTTCTTTCTCCTGATAATGACGTCCTCTTGAGTAGTCCTCACCCGGACATCCGAATGGGGGACTATTTTACCTCCGGAATATTTTACCCAAGAGGACGCCATCATCATTTAACCATAGAGTAAAGCTGCATGCCCTCAGGAAAAATTACGGCTGTAGTTTCCCCTTGCTTTCAGCCGTTCGCAGTACCAGCACAGCAAGGCCGTTTTGGTTAGTGCTACAAGGCCAGATCAGTCAATCATCCAGACTGTGGCCCCTGAAACTACGGAAAAGGCTGCTGCCCCTCTTCAGGAACCACACGTTTGTCTGGTCTCTCAACAGATACCCCTCCGTTGTGGTTGCACCTACGGTACGGCCATCTGTATCGCTGAGGCACGCAAGCCTCCGCACCAACGGCAAGGTCCATGGTTCATGGTCCTTGGTCCATGGTCCATGGTCCGTGGTTCATGGTTCATTGACGTGCAAAGAATAATTCTATAACTAACAATTTTTTGGTTCGTACACTATTGGCCATTAAAATTGCTACACCAAGAAGAAATGCAGATGATAAACGGGTATTCATTGGACAAATATATTATACTAGAACTGATATGTGATTACATTTTCACGCAGTTTGGGTGCATAGATTCTGAGAAATCAGTACCCAGAACAACCACCTCTGGCCGTAATAACGGCCTTGATACGCCTGGGCATTGAGTCAAACAGAGCTTGGATGGCGTGTACAGGTACAGCTGCCCATGCAGCTTCAACACGATACCACAGTTCATCAAGAGTAGTGACTGGCATATTGTGACGAACCAGTTGCTAGGCAACCACTGACCAGACGTTTTCGGTTGGTGAGAGATCTGGAGAATGTGCTGGCCAGGGCAGCAGTCGAACATTTCCTGTATCCAGAAAGGTCCATACAGGAGCTGCAAATTGCGGTCGTGCATTATCCTGCTGAAATGTAGGGTTTCGCAGGGATCGAATGATGGGTAGAGCCACGGATCGTAACACATCTGAAATGTAACGACCACTGTTCAAAGTGGCGTCAGTGCGAACAAGAGGTGACCGAGACGTGTAACCAATGGCATCCTATACCATCACGAAGGGTGATACGCCAGTATGGCGATGACGAATACACGATTACAATGTGCGTTCACCGCTATATCGCCAAACGCGAATGCGACCATCATGATGCTGTCAAAAGAACCTGGATTCATCCGAAAAAATGAGGTTTTGTCATTCGTCCACCTAGGTTCGTCGTTGAGTACACCATTTTTTTCTTTTTTTCTAACTACAGGTACATAATATTACCATAAAAACTTCGCACCTTGACTCCAACTCCTTCATCTTTTTCTCTGCAGTCTCTTCTTTTCGGTATAAGCTGTAGCAGAATTTCCACATACTATATATCTCTGTTTCTTGTTTCCTTTTTAAAACTTTCTCCTGTGTCCAGTTCCATTGTTTTAAAGCTTGTACTCTTATTAGCTGTAGTTATCCGTATTTCCTTCTTCTAAACAGTAAACATTTAAATTACTTTCTCCCCTATCTTACTCTTCCTTGTTGAAATCATCTCTGTGTTAAAGTCACATCCCTCTGTCTACATCCTTCCAAGAAATAACATGGTTCTCACTTTCCTTAATAATACAATTCTCTCTATTTTAAATATAGCTGCACAACAGCAACGGTTTCACGTAATAAAACTATAAACAGCCGACCAGTTGCAATGGATAAGGAAATCCTTTACCTAAGTTCCGACAAATATAAATTTGTATTCTTCAGAAGGTAGCCTAAGGACAATGAACATCATAGCTTACATTAGAAAAGTATGAAATTTAAGCCAAGAATAAATCTTAACACAAATTAGAGAACTCTTCCATTACAGAAGTATGAGAACGACGACTGGTACTTACAATTTTATATTATTAAGGACTAATGCACCATCGCCGTTTTTACAGTCGTCGGCTTAGATCCATGTGTCAAAAATAAAATATAGCCCTAGAATTAGGGTTTGTCACGTAAATATAAAATAGTTCATGGATCTTGCAGAGTTCACAACCGACTGAGTGTAATCGGCAAGTGTAGTTGCTCTGAAAACAGGGCAGGTGGCGCTCGTGCCGAGAAACATGTGCCAATTGGCGTACAATGGCAACGTGTGAATTATCAGTATTAATAACGTCCTTATGTAAAGTAACAATAAAAAAGGAAGGAAATTAAACTCCTGTTATAACAGTATGGGATCATCGGTACAAATAATGTAGTTATACATAAAAAAGCAGGTTGCGCTTACGCCGAAAAACTTACGCCCAGTGCCATATACAACAAAAATATAAAAATTACATTACTATATTAGTGAAGCCCATAAACGGTATATATGTCAGAACTTTAAAGTTGACAATAATGGCTCTTGTCAAGAAAGAATTACGAACACTGGTACACGGCGCATCATAGCTTCCTGAGGAAATAAACCACTAAGGTTACCAGCATTAATGTTATACCGTAAACAGTACAGGTTTAAAGCCTTCGAAATCTGCTAATAATATATCCCTAGTATAATTTCGCGATAGGTACATGCGGAATGGAACAAAGACAACCAAGCATTCACAATACGCTCAAACCTTCTGCATCCTTTCTCTCTGCTACCTCCATTACATGCTCAGTCAAGCTGCATGAAGATCAGGATGATGACTTCAATGAATCACATTGAAGATACATTTAAAAAGACTGTCTGTGACAGACTAATACCAGACTATACTGAAAACAAATTTTTTACTAACACATAGAGTTTTTATTGTTTAAAAACATTTATTTTGTGAAGAGTTTTCAACAAGAACAGATTTTTGTTAACAATGCTGTTAAGGTTTAATCTTGACAGATCAATAATATTTTCTTATATTTCATATTTTTTACAACGCATCTAAGTGAAGAAAACTAAATTTTGATATTTTCTTTGGAGGTTAAGATTCTAGTATGTAATGTGTTTGTTGAAATATAGGTTGTATAGAAAAAAGATTTTGCTATTTCATGATGTTAATTTAATATTTACAAGGTAGTTAGTAGGTTTAGAAATTTAATATTTTTGTAAAAGTCGATGAGTAATTTAATTCTTCTGTAAGGTTATAATGCATAAGTTTAAAATTTTTGGGGGATATAAATATGTTTTTAAATGGGATTGAACTTGTAAAGGTATGGAAAGGGTGCAGTTAAGTTTAAGATAAACTGAGAAATTATTGTAAGAGATGATACTTTCTTGAATTATAATTGCTGTAGAAGCTACTACCAGACATAGAAATAAAAGTTGAGAATAAAACATAAGTATTTAAAAAGGGGAAGATAATTTTAAATGAAGGTTTCCATCATCATTTAACGTAAGTCTTGAAGTAAAAAAAAATCAGTCTCAAATTTAAAAAAATTAGGAGTGCTCCAAATTTATAGACAATCTCTAATTTATTTAAATTTAGAATTAAAATATAGACAACCATAGAACAGAAATAAAAGGCTTCATATTATTTAAATAATTGTATCCAATCATAAACCTTTAAAACAAGACGTAAAATTTTGGGAAAACATTACTTTAGTGCTCAAATCAGTAGCATATAGTAAATCAATTGCAGTGGAAAAAATAAGAAAAAATAGACTGAAAGAACAACTGTTTGATTATGTCATATTAAAATAGAGAGTTGATCAATATAAATATATAACAATCGCTACATTCAGCAGTTGAGAACAATTTTGCACTGACTTCAATTAATTTCTCAACTGTTGATTGATCCATCGCAAAACTGAACACAGGTGGAGGCAGATGTATAAGTTGGCAGCTTGAATGAATGTCAATTTCTCACCTTACATGAGATCATATATGGCATAACAGGTAGAGGGATATGTCACCTGACATACTTCAGCGATAATGAGCAGGTTTGCCTATCAAAATGTACAGTTTGTAAGGCAAAGGGATGACACTTGATTAGACAGTATTAACACACTGAACCCAAATCCTGCATGTCAATGAGCAAAAGGTGAAAAAAGCAGCTGGAAGGAACGTTTTAGTTTGAGGGCAGAAGCGAGGTGCGCCATCACAGCCCGTGTACAATGGAAGGCTTCTAACAGGAGTGCTGATCCATGGCAAAAGGGACAACGAACACGCCAGGCGGTACATCCAGGGGAGCAGGTAGCAGCGCAGTGCTGCTTGCGATGGAGAAATTCTTTCGAAAAATGCATTGGGGAATTTACAGATAGATCCAAACAATACAGCGATGCACCTGATCATGGGAAATGCCCATGGTACACTCGTGATGCACGCATGTAACTTTTAGGCGTCAGGAAAGGGCAGAAAATGTCCATTTGCATGAAATAAACTCAGAAGGATTAAAAAGGGGCGATATTTCTACACAGTTTAAAGGCTGGCCCTTTGTGATTGGCAGAGGTAGTTTCCATAAGATGAAAGGAACGCTCCCATTGTTGTGAAAAAGCCGTGACGTGAAGCACGAAAGGACACCGGTGGGGGACAGTTTGCTAAGAAAGACACTAGACTGAAAACCTTGGGGATTCTCATCTGAACCAGCAGCAAGTGTAGAACAGGGTGCATCAAGCTCTGTACGACTCCAAAATAGGAATTTTGTGTGAAACCTGCGTTCACTTTGGCTGACACTCAGCTAGAAATTAGCTGAAGAGTTGTTGAGATCCAACAGCAGAGAAACGAAACAGCCACATAGTTAACTGTTCTTGCGAGAACTGTGAGGGCGTTGAAGCATACACACTGCTCCATCTATGCATATGTATCGCCGTATTTTCCAGACTAGGGATAAGTGCTAGTTTTCGCGCCTAACGAGAAACATAGGACATTTTCAGGTGATAAAATCAGTAAAGATTTTGTTTAGCTTTTTATACGATTTTCAGAGGGTGAGAGCGGCCATGTAGCCAACAGCACATCGCAGTTAAAGGCAAATGATGCTGGCAGAGTCGTAAACCTATTGGTTCACCAGCTTGCGTCCACTGTGAACTCGAGCAACCTAGAGTAATCTTTTATCATCTTGTCACAAAAACTAACCATCCGCCATAGACTTGATTGTCATCCTAAATAGTACTGAACTTAGAACTGGAATAGGATGATTTGTCATAATATTGGCCAACTTCACTGTGTAGATATAAGAAAAATCTTGTAGAGAAGCTTCTGTTTAAATCTGATGTTGTTATGTTCAGTGTTATTTCTGCTAAACAAGACGTAATACGTTAAATTGACAACTGTCCTGAAATTGTCATGTCATAATCTATGTAGACTCGTGTGCTGCTTTAACAGAAAAATAAGAATAAACCAATTTTAGAGCTAAACACTAAAGTGCTCAGTCCTAGAATAAGGGTCTACTTCTAACCACAGTCACTGATTCTAGTGACGCTAACGCACTCAGAGTGTGTTTTTGCTGATGTCTGACAAACTTGAAAAGGAGTTGAGTGTCAGAAAGTATTGTTGTCTGTAACGGTTAGGTGTGTAGTGTAGTGTCATGTTCATGTTGGAGATGGCGAGAGAAGGGAGGGGTGAAAGCCGGTGCCGGTACTGGCCCACTCATTTGGAACATCACCAATGTGGCCACCGAGTTTACCGTCCACATCCGATAGATGGATCACAATGAACAGTGTCACATGCCATCCCTTCATGAGGCACTGCAGAGATGTTTAGAATTTAACCCAGATTGGCACAAAAAGTGGTGGTCAGACACTTAAGCCATCACTTCCCCTCCCCTTGCTGCCCAAATACTGGCGCTGAAAATTTCGTCCACTTCCAGGATTCGAACTGGCTCGTCTCCAAAACGAGTGCCACCACAAAGGTGTGCGTTAGCGACCCTGGCTATGGAGGGATTTAAGCATACCAAAATAATTACATATCAAGTACTTTGTCAAAATTTTATGACAACCCAATGAAAATTAACTACCTATTTTTTCACTGCTCGCCATGAACGACGGAACGACCACTAATGGGTGGTAGAGACCAGGTTGACTGCAACTGACCTAGATAGTCATCATCAGAAATAATTTTTGCCCTGCGTACTAAAGTGTTAAGGACCGCCTCTTACATATAGGCAGTGAAAACTGTAGACCTTCAAGTACCTTTCAGTGTGCGTACATTACCAGTGCACTAAATGATCAAACTGCTTGCTTGCCTTCCAAGAACAGATGGTTACCATTCCTCTCCAACTTGGGAGACTAGCAGCAAAAAGGAGGTGCTAGGAGCTGTCGAATTTGACTTCCACGAATGCATCACTCCGACCCTCTATGGAAGGTTCCAGACACTGCCACTGTATCTGTATAAGAAGAAGACTGTGTCACCCTGGCAGTCAGTGGTTTTAGCTTCTGATGACAATTGCGGAGACGTTCCATCTGAAATGATGCAGCATACAAATTGAGATGATTTTATTGAAGCAGGCCACAGTAATGAGGTAAAGCCGATTCTACAATGTTTTTTAATTTATTCAAGATGGCGGACCTTGCCCCACCCTTCCCCTGCCACTGGTGTAGATGTGGCAAGGTCGGGCTTTTGATACAAAAATTAATTAATTAATTAAATTGAGGAATTACCCACACCTGGAAAAATTGGCGGGAAGAGTCAGTCTTTGCTGAGCGGTTGGACTGAAAGGATCACACAGCACGAAATTGAAATCTACGTAAATTACTTTGCATTTATTTATAAAATTCTGTTTTCAGGGGTTGGATCTCTTTATTTGGTGGGAAACGCTCGTCATACTATGTTGTCTATTTAATTTGAAGGTGGAAGAGCTGTAAAATACTTCGAAAAAATGATCGACCTATCAAAAAGTAATTAAATCCGCAAATAGAGCGCTTATTCCTATCGTGCACTTAGTACTACCATCAACTGGTGCCTTCATCAACATAAACATCGTTGCAAAATAATTATACTGCTAGAGATCTCAATTGTAGCACTAAGTAAAGTCAGTCTAGATATATTTGGCAAAACAGAGGTAATTTTTAAGGTAAGCTAAACATATTGCAGAAAAAACCGTAGTCAAAAGCATCGTCACAGGGAGAAATAATCACGAAAAATCGTGAGAAACTGAACCAACGCCACTTCACACTGGTTACAAACATAGAAGTTAGTTGAATATCATCCATATCGCGAAAAAACAGCATCTGTTAAAGCATTGCAATGCAGAGTGTCAACAATAGTGGAAGAAAAACCGTAATTACATGCATCGTAGAACACTTGCATCTTCCATGGAAGTAGAGCTCTCACTGTGTGTCGCAAATCACATGCCAAACTCGTAGGTCGTGTAGAAGCACAACCTGCCGAATCTTGCATGCTGAGTCTGCATGTGTCAAGTGAGATAATTACAGTTCCACTTGCTACCACCAGAGGAAACCACAACATGGAGTGATTGTGTGGCACCTGGCAACCAGCAGCCAGCAGGTGGGGGTGCTTCTAGGGAATGGTCTTATTTTTTTGTCCCTGGGCAGCCTGCAGCGAACAGCTTTAATCCTCTAGAGACATGAACTGGTGGCTTTCTTCTTTGTGGATAGTCCACACGCTTCACAATTTTCATGCAGCCATTTCGCCTTAGCTCCCATTGCACTTTCTCTTTATTTCATTACTAAACCACTTCTGTTTCTGAATTACCCAGAACTCTTTTCTACTTCCTACTTTCCTCTATCAACTGCAGACTTTTTTCTGTTACCTTTCTCTTCATTTCTACTAAATTTTGATCTGAGTCTGTATCTAGTATACAGTATACGTTACAATGCAGTATCTCATTTTGGAGTCTCTGCCTGACCCTGGTGTAATCTAACCTGAAATCTTCTTGTGTCTCCCGGCCTTTTCCAAGTCTGTCTCCTTCTCTTGAACAGAGTATTCGCTATTACTAGCTGAAATTTATTGCAGAACTGAATTTGTTTTTCTCCTCTGTCATTTGTAGTAACAAGCCCATATTCTCTTATTACACATTCTTCTTCTACTCCTTCTCTTACAACTGCATTCCAATCCACCATGACTATTACATTTTCATCCCTTCTCAAATAGTGTATCTGTCATGGTAACTTATATAATTCAGGTTGGATGTGTTACGGACAGCATCATGGAACATCCTCGTTAGATGAGGATGGTCTCTATGAGGAGTTTCCATTTTTCTAACAGCTGCACAAGGATGTGGCAATCAACCGTATTTTTGTACAAATCATCTTTCTCGTTCGACTTGGTCGTGGCAGTTTTGATGCTGTGAAGTTTATGAACTTCTCGTGAAAAGTTCTGGAGTTCACTGAGCAGCCCAACCACAGGATTAGCCCTGGCCAATGGTTTATGATGGATAGGACTCAAATCATATGAAACTATGACCTGATATGCTGCCACGTATGGTATGTGTGTTTTTTGTGAAGGTGCTATGTGAGCTCCCAGTGTCTCCTTCGCAGTATCACAGGAGCAAGGAGACATTTGAAGTCAGCATTCGCTGCAGAATGGCAACGCTGCTGATATGGGTATTCTTATGCTTTAAGATTTGTTTTCTGATAGAGCATCCACAGTATGTTCTCCTAATAAGTCTATTCTTATGCTTTAAGATTTGTTTTTGTCAGCATTACAACACATACCGGTTTTCTGATAGAGCATCCACAATATGTTCTCCTAATAAGTCGCTTGTGGAAAATGTGTTGAGATACGTTTAGCAAATATGCTCTTTATGACGCTGTTTATTCATCTGGGATGAAAGGAGTCTGGATATAACTGATACATAGGTGGCCATTTGGAAAATAGCAGCATATTTAGAGGCAGTTTATGCCGACCACCCAATTCAGAGAAATAAAGGAAGCCGACAAATTTCTTTGCAACTTTGCCATCTTTATTTGGCTTGTTCTCTTTCAGGATACAGATATGAGCCAATACACGGGTGTTCCGTGCCTCAAATTTGGGAATGTCCTGTATCTTAACGAGGAACTCGATACCTTGAAATCAGTTCACCCTCTTACAAATTGGCAAAACATCTGGCGGTTTTATTCGCACCCAACTGAGACACTGCGAACATTACGTTGTTAACTCACAGTCAGTCGTTGAGACCCTGAGGAAAATAAGGACAGGCCAAAATGACATAATAATGTCTGGACGTTGTGTCACTTTTTAAAGGTAGCGGTAGAAGACATGCTGGATCTTCTGGCCCAAGAGTTTCCACCTGCGATAGTAAAAGTATTCCGCCCTGCCTTAACGATATCGTACTTAATGTAGCGCAATGAATATTGTGAGATGACTGATAGCATTGGAATGGGATCCCCACTGTGTCTTGCTGTCGTGAACGTTTTCATGGAGCACTTAGAGGAGCAATCTCTGAACTCTGCGAAGTGCATCCATCTTGCTTCCTGCGGTGCGTTCATGTGGCCACATTGTGCAGCAGTTCGTCGACCAAATGATCGATATCCATTCCAACAGTAACTTTACTGTCAAGTTGGAGAAGGAAGACAAGTTTCTGTTCTTGGATATTTTAGTTGAGTGGAGGGGAAGAGGCCATCTTGGTCATTCAATATATAGGAAATCTACGTCACTGACCGATACATTAACACCAACATTTTTTACCACCCTTTACACGAGAAAGCGGTCCTGAACATGTTAGTGCACAGGGCAAAGATTATTACTACATATCGGCAGTTGAAGTCCTTTTTCAGAGAAAATTGTTAGCAGCAAGGGAGTAACTGCAAAAACTTTCAGGTGCCACCGGCTGAAGACACCTTATTAATCGGCGGAAGAGAACAAGCCAGCTGCATTATTTCCATACTATGGGGCAACTACTATCAAAATAGGGCTTGTGGTGAAGAGACATGGACTGAGACCAGTGTTCTGGCCCACCTCCCAGATAAGTGCTATGTTACGCTCGGTTGAAGACAACATAGGTCTTAGTGATCCTGTCGTGTATGATGTCCGCAGTGAATGTGGTAGAATTTTTTTTTTAAATCTTTATTCAATTCATTGCATTATACATATTAACCCACTTCCTGACTACATTAGTGGGTCCTAATGATATACAAAGAAAATGCAGTTTTCTATTCTACACTACAGGTAATTTTATTATTATTATTACTCTAATCTTACCGCTATGAGGTTCTAAGCTACTTAATCTACAAGGAAACTACACTCCTGGAAATGGAAAAAAGAACACAATGACACCGGTGTGTCAGACCCACCATACTTGCTCCGGACACTGCGAGAGGGCTGTACAAGCAATGATCACGCGCACGGCACAGCGGACACACCAGGAACCGCGGTGTTGGCCGTCGAATGGCGCTAGCTGCGCAGCATTTGTGCACCGCCGCCGTCAGTGTCAGCCAGTTTGCCGTGGCATACGGAGCTCCATCGCAGTCTTTAACACTGGTAGCATGCCGCGACAGCGTGGACGTGAACCGTATGTGCAGTTGACGGACTTTGAGCGAGGGCGTATAGTGGGCATGCGGGAGGCCGGGTGGACGTACCGCCGAATTGCTCAACACGTGGGGCGTGAGGTCTCCACAGTACATCGATGTTGTCGCCAGTGGTCGGCGGAAGGTGCACGTGCCCGTCGACCTGGGACCGGACCGCAGCGACGCACGGATGCACGCCAAGACCGTAGGATCCTACGCAGTGCCGTAGGGAACCGCACCGCCACTTCCCAGCAAATTAGGGACACTGTTGCTCCTGGGGTATCGGCGAGGACCATTCGCAACCGTCTCCATGAAGCTGGGCTACGGTCCCGCACACCGTTAGGCCGTCTTCCGCTCACGCCCCAACATCGTGCAGCCCGCCTCCAGTAGTGTCGCGACAGGCGTGAATGGAGGGACGAATGGAGACGTGTCGTCTTCAGCGATGAGAGTCGCTTCTGCCTTGGTGCCAATGATGGTCGTATGCGTGTTTGGCGCCGTGCAGGTGAGCGCCACAATCAGGACTGCATACGACCGAGGCACACAGGGCCAACACCCGGCATCATGGTGTGGGGAGCGATCTTCTACACTGGCCGTACACCACTGGTGATCGTCGAGGGGACACTGAATAGTGCACGGTACATCCAAACCGTCATCGAACCCATCGTTCTACCATTCCTAGACCGGCAAGGGAACTTGCTGTTCCAACAGGACAACGCACGTCCGCATGTATCCCGTGCCACCCAACGTGCTCTAGAAGGTATAAGTCAACTACCATGGCCAGCAAGATCTCCGGATCTGTCCCCCATTGAGCATGTTTGGGACTGGATGAAGCGTCGTCTCACGCGGTCTGCACGTCCAGCACGAACGCCGGTCCAACTGAGGCGCCAGGTGGAAATGGCATGGCAAGCCGTTCCACAGGACTACATCCAGCATCTCTACGATCGTCTCCATGGGAGAATAGCAGCCTGCATTGCTGCGAAAGGTGGATATACACTGTACTAGTGCCAACATTGTGCATGCTCTGTTGCCTGTGTCTATGTGCCTGTGGTTCTGTCAGTGTGATCATGTGATGTATCTGACCCCAGGAATGTGTCAATAAAGTTTCCCCTTCCTGGGACAATGAATTCACGGTGTTCTTATTTCAATTTCCAGGAGTGTACATGCTACCTGCAGCGTTACAAGTGTGCCAGTGCTACTATAAACCTACTGGGTGTTGGCCAGGCCCACTGAGCTAATCCCAGTGGGCATGCCCCTGGCACAGGGCTGGCCCTTAACTTGGTATCGCTGCAGTCTATTCTAAGGTGTTATCCTATCTTCTACATCTAATCTAATTACATAAGTCATAATCGGTGCGTGTTCCAGTCCGGTGTTTATGTACCCCCCTCCCTCCTAGTCCAGGGCAAGGCGGATTCCAGCCGTGAAGCGGCTGGCCATGTCCCTACCCGGCGGTACAGGAAGGGTGCACGAAGTCTAAGTCGGTGAAAAGTTTTTGCCTTTAATGATGATTGTCCCTTAAAAAGTTCCTAAGGACTTTTTGGGATATTTCATCAGTGAGTTTATTTAGGATGTTGAAAGTGTTGTCGTGTCTTAGTAAGTGGTACGTGTCATTGTTTGGTAGCTGTTGTCTTAGGTCATGGGCTACATCATCGAAGAGGTGGCACTCATACACCACATGTTCTGGGGTACCTTGCACAGCTCCACAGTCACACGCTGGTGTAGCCTGCTTCCCAAACCGACATAGATATGTTGGGTATGGTCCTTGTCCAGTAAGAAAGTGCAGCATTCCTCTCGTAGGCGTGAAAAATGTAAGTTTTATCCTTTCCTCTATATCCGGTAGCAGCTCATAGGTTGTGCGTCCCGTATCCTCATTGTTCCACTGTTCCTGCCACAGTTCGATCCCTCTCTTTTTGATGGCGTACTTATCCCCAGCATAAACCCCAAGTATCTCCCTAATTTTGTCCCTGTTCTCCTTCTTCGCCCAGTACCAGGCGGCCTGCTCACGAATTTTTATGTCCAGTGGACAGATCCCCATTAGCACTAAAAGCGCTCCCCCAGGTGTTGTCCTATAGGCCCCTGCTGAACGTAGAAGCATGTTCCGCTGCATTCTTCTTACGGCCATGGCAGGCATGACCCTCGTGAGTCTGTGTGCCCAGACTCCTGATCCGTATCCTACTACTGAGGTCAAGATACTATTATGGTATAATTTGATTAAGTTGGGTGGAAGGTGAAATCGCTTATGACCAATTCCAATGAGATTGTTTAATAAAACCAGAGATTTTTGAGATACGGTATCAATGTGTGATGCAAAGTTTCACCTCTCATCGATGATTACACCTAGGTATCGGGCCTCGCGGCGCCGAAGAACTGGCGTGCCATTAATTCTTACAGTAGGGTTTCTGACCAGTTGGCCTTTGAGAAGTAGGTATGTAGATTTACTGGGCGCAATCGTCATTTTGCTTTTATGACACCATGATGAAAGTACAGTTAAGGCTCTCTCCAAGAATTTACGCGGATCAAACTATTCGTACCATTTCTGAGTCGTATTCAGAACACTTACGACATACTAAAAAAAGGAACTTGAAAAATCGGCCGCGGCTGAACATCGTCTAGAAAACGCGCATATATTAGAATTTAAAATACGAGAAATTTGGCTCAAATTTTATTATACTGGGATACTGTTATAAAAGAAGGACAACAGCAACAATTTTGAGAGAGAACCGAGTAACACACTTAGTAGGGCATGGGGGGCGGGGACTGGACATCGAAAGCAAAGACGGAGGCGTAATGCTTGCAGGGACTCGGGAGAGGCAGTTTCAAAGGCGGCGCCGGACCTTGGTGCCATCTGGCGCCACTAGGTCCCGCGGCCTGACGGAACTGTTAGGAGCTGCCCAACTTCCCAGCATGCGTCACTTCAGCCCTCTCTGGCACGTTCCAGACGCTTTCATTGCATCTACGGGGTGGTCAGAAGAACTCTGAAAAGCTTGTAAAGCTGTTGCCGGATAGGTTTGCTGGAAAACAACAGTAAAGAAAAAAATACAATACTTTGTGCCTTTTGCGGGTTAGTTAGCATTGAAATTATCCAATCAACCTCTTGCATGTGGAAGTTCAGAGACGATGTCACCAAATGTTTCAGTCGTTTGGTTTCCTACAAACGAACCAGAGCGATGCAAAAACTGGACATGGGACTGTAGTAAGGATCTAACCTGAGCCAAACGCTGAGCAGTCGTTGCGATACCTTCTACGCTATGAGAATACCTGACACTAACTGTATATGGCGGGCCGTTTGAATCTGCACGCGCAATGGCCTCATTGGGTAACTTAAATGTTAATTAACTCGGAAACTGTGCAACATACCGGATTCTTTTCTTAACAATTACTTCTCAGCCCAACCTACCTTCCAACCCCTTTACAAGCTTTTCAGACTTTTTCTAAGCATCGTGTATATAAGCAGAACACAGTGAAAGACACGGCAGTCAGTGACTTCGTCTCCTGATGACGATGGCAGAGGCAGCAATCGAAATAGATCTGGTGTTTTATTCGAAGTGATGCGGCTTGTAAACATAGATTTTATTGAAGCATGGCACACCGAAACAATTGAGAAAATGATGTAATAGGGTGACATACCATGAGTCGGGGCCTGCAATTTCAGACGTTTGAACGTGGTAGAAAAACTAGAAAATCCGAAAGGTTCAAGCTAGGTATAGAGGAGGGTCAGTGAAGTGAAATGGAAAGATGACAAGCATTTCTGGTCCGACGAATGTGAAGCAGTATTAACAGCAGCATTAAATGGGATAACGGGAGTAGGACTCGTTATGGACATGAAGGTGAACAGAGAGAGAGGTACTGTGAAAAATAGAGTGATAGAGTTGTTTTCAGATTCGACAATAAATCAATTCCGAAGACGAAGGTCTGCGTACATAAGCCGATGTCTTAAGCAGAAGGCGAAGAAGTAGAGAAAGTATATGAGGATACTGAATGGGTAATTCAGTATATAAAGAAAACGATAGTATTCACTGGGTATTTGAATGCAGTTGTACGAGAAGCAGTAAAAGAAAGGGATATCGGAAAATATTGTCTTGATAGCAGGAATGAGAGAAGTGAAGAGCAATTGAGTTATCCGATCAATTTCAGCTACTAACAGCAATTACTCTGTTCAAGAAACGTCAGAGGGAAAGATATACGTGGGAAATAGTCGGAGGCATGGGAGGTTTACAGCTGGATTACAGGGTGGTCAGAAATATATTCCATAATCACATCGAGGAACCGTGGTCTAGGGGTAGAGTCTTTGATTCATAATCGAAACGTCTTCGGTCTCGGGTTTGGTTCCCGCCACTGCCGGCGGCCGCTGTGGTCGAGCGGTTCTAGGCGCTTCAGTCCGGAACCACGCGGCTGCTACGCTCGCAGGTTCGAATCCTGCCTCGGGCATGGAGGTGTGTGATGTACTTAGGTTAGATAGGTTTAAGTAGTTCTAAGTCTAGGGGCCTGATGACCTCAGATGTTAAGTCCCATAGTGCTTAGAGCCATTTTAACCAGCTGAACCCGCCGCGGCTTAAATGTTGATTAATAATCAACATTGGCGACCGAAGACATGTGCCACAAGAAGTCACCCCCTCATTCTGCCAGCGGCAGAGCGCATAGAGGTTCAGGGCAATCTCTGGTCCCAGGGGCGGGAAACTGCCCCTAAAGGCGGAAAAATTAGAAATGATCAACGGCATGAAGCTGCAGAAGGCGATGGAAACCACTGCATTAAAGACACGCCACGAGTATGCACAGGACATGTGGCCTGTAATTGAAGTGTCATGATGACTCTCCATTGACAAAAAATAAAAAAAAGAGTGCATAATCAACGGAAGGATGAAGTTCTACGAGTTGGGGCGTGGAATGTCAGAAGCTTGAACGTAGTAGGGAAACTAGAAAATCTGAAAAGGGAAATGCAAAGTTTCAATCTAGATGTAGTAGGGGTCAGTGAAGTGAAGTGGAAAGAAAACAAGGATTTCTGGTCAGATGGGTATAAGGTAATATCAAAAGCAGCAGAAAATGGTATAACCGGAATAGGATTAGTTATGAATAGGAAGGTAGGGCAGAGAGTGTGTTACTGTGGACAGATCAGTGATAGAGTTGTTCTTACCAGTATGACAGCAAACAAACACTGACGACGATAATTCAGGTATGCATGCCGACGTCGCAAGCTGAAGAAGAAGAGGTAGAGAAAGTATATAAGGACTTAAGGGTAATACAGTATATAAAGGGATATGAAAAACTAATAGCTATGGGAAACTGGATTGCAGTTGTAGGCAAGGACTAGAAGAAAAGGTTACAGGAGAATATGGGCCTGGGACAAGGAATGAGAGAGGAGAAAGACTAATTGAGTTCAATAACAATTTTTAGCTAGTAATAGAGAATACTCTCTTCAAAAATCTCAAGAGGAGGAGGTATACTGAGAAAAGGCCAGTTAGATTACATCATGCCGCGCGGGATTAGCCGAGCGGTCTAGGGCGCTGCAGTCGTGGACTGTGCGGTTGGTCCCAGCGGAGGTTCGAGTCCTCCCTCGGGCATGGGTGTGTGTGTTTGTCCTTAGGATGCTTTAGGTTAAATAGTGTGTAACCTTAGGGACTGATGTCCTTAGCAGTTAAATCCCATAAGATATCACACACATTTGAACATTTTTTAGATTACGTCATGGTCAGAGATTCCGAAATCAGATACTGGATTGTAAGGAGTACCCAGGAGCAGACATAGACTCAGATCACGCTATAGTAGTGATGAAGAATAGGCTGAAGTTTAAGACATTAGTCAGGAAGAACCAATACAAAAAGAAGTGGGATGTGG